>NC_089582.1:35611394-35664705 GCF_019320115.1 Miscanthus floridulus
AGGAAGTAAACAACAACAAGCAAAACAACATACAGCTCAACTCCAGGTAACCAAAGGTTTCCTAGACGAGGAGCAGAAGAACAAACGGTAGCAGAAGAAATAAAGAAAGCATAGGAAAAGCCCGGCGACTAGTTGTATTAGAGTATTTTCCAAAACCACTGCAAACATAAAGGCTAAAAGAACTACTAGTTGTATTAGAGTCTGTTGTTTGTGGTAGCTGTTGCACAGTGCTGAATCTAGTTAGTTAAGAGGATGCCTCTTCTAGTGGGATTTTGGCTGTTGCTACTCCAAAAAATATGCTACAAACTAAACCCAGATTAGAACAAATAAGCACATGAGTCTCAAAACTTGCTAAGTGGTTCACTTGAGGTCCAAACCTCCCTAACTAGTGTTGATCAGCCTGCAACATGTCATCCAGGTCAATGGAAATTTCTAACACTACTGTTGCACTTTATATTTTGGATTTCCCAACTCCTAGAATTTGGCAAAATTGGCAACTTTTATCAGTCAAAGAATATGGACGAAGATGGGCCAAAGCACATTTTCTAATGTGAAAACACAGGGAATATAAAGAAACAGGCTGTAACTACCATATCTTGCGAGTTCAGAATTCCTAAAATTAGTATAAACTATAAAGAAACCATCTAGTATCAAATTTCAATTTAACCAAAGGTACTAAAATACAGTTTTCCCAATTGGAATGTTTAATGTGCCAATATATCATAACTCATAAGCATCACATGCACCATCAATGCAGAAGCATAATATTAGCCAAAGAACTCTAGTAGCACAAGAACTCTTAAGTCGATGGTTGCAGGAGACATAATATTTTTGGGAAAAGTATGTCAAGAAAGCAATTAGAAATCACTAACCTTTTAAATGGAATATTATCCAATAATTTCCTTATAGGGCTGGTTATTAGCCAAAGGAACCTCTACACTCGGGGGACCAACATAAGCAACTTTTAGACTTCCGAAAACTAGAATGGGTTCCCATTTGAATATTAGGATGGTTCTGACCATAATCATAGGTAAGCTCTGTCATTGGAGGAATATGCTTAATTGCAAAGAATGCAATATGTGGATATCCCTCATCACCATGATCATACAAAACTGGTTGCCAAAACACATTAGGTGAGCAGCTGTGGTTCATAAAGCGAGCTATGTTGCCGGTTCGTTTTGCACTGATGACTATAGGCAGTCGCTTAGGTGTCTCATTTGAGTCAGAAAGACTAGGTTCACCCAGCAATTCTGGTGCATAGTTCCATCTTAAATTCTGCTCTGAAGGAGAAGTCTCAAATATGTAGTCATCTTCACCATTCACGCTATTTCTGTCAATGATTTCACCTACATATTCACAGATAAATGTGCCTGCTCGAATTGGATCCCAACTGCGGAGGCCCCAACCACGTTCTCCTGTCTTAAAAACTTCAAAACGGATCTGCGTACCTTTCTGTACAACTCGGTTCCGGCAATTTTGTGAACATGTGCAGGAATCACCACACTCATATAAAACAGGCATGCGGCTAACAAGTATGCCTGAAGCACTGTAAGGAAGGTCACCAGCATTTCGATGTGTACAAGAGCAGTTGTTATCACCAGGGAGGCACACACTTATGCATTTGCAACCTTGCATCTTTCTCATCGAGCTCAGAGAATTCCTATATGTCAATTTAGTTGTATAGGTGAAGTGGCTAGGGCCCTTCTCATCGTCAACCTCATTTACAAGGCAGACAGGGTTACTTTCCACACCATATGATATGTCAAGCAGTATAACATGGTCTCTAGATGATGGATTTTCCCTCCATTTTTCAGTCTTCTTCCACACTGCAATGCCATCAGGTTGGCCAGGTTCCCTAAGCAACTTGTGTTTAAACACATTGAAACCAGATTTCCCTTTCTCGACCCAGGCTTCTTTGATCTTGTAAAGGCCATCATATATGTAAATCTTGCCAGTTGGACAAGTCATATCTTTTACGCTACGAATGACTCTGATTGGATTACCTCTATGCAAACTCCTCTCCAGTGCAAGATTACCCCTCTCAAGTTTTTGGTCATCCTTACCAGACATGCCCTGTCCAGTGTAAACTAGAACATCTGGATCATCTTCAGTGTTATCATATACACCAGCTGACACAACATTAATAGCTACAGGGTCCTCCTCATTACCAAACTTGGCAGACATGTAATCTATCCCTGCCATGCTATGACTATTCAGCCCCACTAAGCACATCTCAATTCTGAAGTAGAACATATCACCAACCTCAACACCTGGAACCTCTCCTATCCTCTTGTTCTTATTGACACGAAGTTCAGCATTGATCATGATGCTCCCAGCCTTCAAGTTAGGCTGCTGCTTTGCAACTTGTTTCACGTCATCCATCTGCATAAGTCTGCGCCGCAGGGCGTCAAACATCATAAGTACATTATCTGCAGTTTGCCTAGGATCATCTGAAGATAAAGATGGAAGCTGTAACAGATTGGTGTCAATTTTCCTAGGTCGCCCACGTTTGATTGTGTCAACAGTATCACCATCTATTGAAAAACCTGAATGACTTGATGGAGTCGCTGAACCATCAAGCACGCGCTTTGGACGTCCCCTCTTCCTCTTACCACTTTCGGCAGGTGCGGCAGCAGAAGGTGGCTGGGGAGAGGACTCACTATCTTTTGAGTGAATTGGAGTGGCAATATCTGAACTGTCCTGCAAACGTTTGGGCCGTCCCCTTTTCCTCGTACCAGATTCATGAACACTAGGCCCTGGAAGTGTCTGAACAACAGGCGTGCTGTCTCCTTGGGTGGTCGGAGTAGCCATTACAGGAATATCTTGTACACGTTTGGGCCGTCCCCTCTTCCTCTTGCCAGATTCATGTGAGGCGTCTGAAGAAGGCGTCAGGGAAACAATAGTGTTACCTTCCTGAGGAGCTGAAGAAACTGGAGTAACCACAGGAAGCGAAGGAACTGGAGGAATAGTAGGAGCCAGAGGAGCTGAAGGAACCGAAGCAACAGTAGTATCAGGCACACGTTTTGGCCTGCCCCTCTTCCTCTTACCAGATTCCTGTGTGGCAGCTGAAGGAGGAGTTTGCAAAGGTGTGACCAAACTGTTGACTGCAGTTCCATTAGCATGAGCAGCTCCGTTAATATTAGCTGTATGCAGTTGTCTCTGGCTGGGTTCTGCTTCTGCAGCAGGTGCAGGCGCTGCAAACATTAGTGGAACAGCAGGCTTCCCCAATTCAGTGCCTCCAGCATATGGTCCAAATGGGGTCACACAAACAACTGAAGGTGAGTTTTGAGGAGTGAATGTGTGAAGCCCTAGTGGTGCAGGGAACATGGGAGTCAATGTACGCAAGGGCTTGGCATCAACAACTGTTGTATCATTCAAAGGAACTGAAGCCATTTGCTGAGCCATTTTAAGAAACCAATTGATCTTTCGACAAATCAAATTTTATGCCACTATTTCCTCCGTGCTTTCCTCTAACACTAGTTCACAGCTCATACTTTGTGGAAATCTGAAAAAGAGCGGGAGAGATCAATCAGTGCTGTGGTATAAAAATGGAACAAGGAGTCAAAACATATGATTTCTTATTGATTAATGCATCATTTTTGGTATTTTTCTATTAGTATCCAAGAAGAAATATCAGATTAGGAAATACTAAAGCAATTGTTGTACAGGTTTCTAGCTTAATAAATAGGAATAGAAGATAGCAATGCTAGTAGCATAAGCAAGTTAAAGTAGCAAGTTCAATTGTAAGTGCCAACTTAAAATAGCACCACAAGAAAGATTTAAAAGCATCTACAGTAATCTGATATGCAAATGTCACAAGATATGCCTGCCAAATGAGTCAGTTTCAAGCAACCAAGAGTTGCATGGAACTTGGATTTCCAGAAGCAAGGGCAGATCAGATTATAAATGTTGCTGCAGGCACTTTGTAACAAAGCAATTACTCATTCCAGTATAATAAATCAGATGGTACTTTTGTACATGCATTTTTCAAAGTATGTTTACCCAGTAGTTTGATCTATTTGCAAGTACTTAAGTTGTATAATAGAAACTGGCACAAGTACAATATCATCAAAAGTACTTTCATATCATTAATAAATAAATTTACATCTCTTTCCTGATTTCTACAAACAAAAATAACAGCTATAAGCTTAGATAACTTCTTATTATTACAATTCTAGAACAAGTTTTTGCTAGGTCCTACATATACGATTACAGTCTAAATTTTGGTTAAGCACAGGTCAGAAAAAAATTGCCATTCTCTCTAGCAGCACGTTGGAATAAGAATAACAAATCGTGGTAGGCAGTAACAGAAAAGAAAGGCTGGAGAATGTTTGGAGACAATAAAGAAATGTAAATGGTGCTTAGAAATAACAGAGGGGGAAGCTAGTTACTATTCATTAAATTTGCCAAAAGTTAGGTGATTAATATTGCTGCCTCCATATTCAGCATGCTACGGGTCCACAATGCTCAGCAGCATTCTTCTTATAACATTATGTCAATGGGCCAAGCAGGAAAAATTATACCACCCAGGCGCCTAGCCAGTGGCGGAGCCAAGTGGAGGCAAAACTAACACCACAGGTTCAAAGAAGAATACAAGCTTGGCACATCCATGGCTGAATGTTACTGCTAGAAGGGTTTCCCAATACACGGCTGTTCGCTTTGAGTTTGAGCGCACTCCGGAACCTTTCAGCAGACTAGCAAATAGAAACATCATGTGGCGGCAGGACAGTGCACCACCAACACATGCAAACATCAAGGCCATCGCTCAGCCAGATCAAAGCAGCAAAACAAATAGGAAGTCAGGCAGGTGTGAATCTTCCGAAGACGGAGGCAAAGTGGGATGGGTAGGGAAAGCTATCCATTCTTTTTTTTTAATCAAAGCACTCATTACAGTAGCAACAGGGTAAGTATTAATTAACGTTAGGAAAATTATCCCCTCCTACGTTTTAGTCACCCTCCGCCACTGGCCGGAGCGAGTGAATCGGCATGACTAGGGCCAGCAATAAAGCGCGTAAACAGACACACCAGTTCACATATCCAGAGACAACATGCTACTAGCACTAAAGTTGGAGGTAATCGGGGCAGCCTTGTTTAAACAGAGACTTCGGATCTTGAAAATAGTAAGTACAGACTACCCTTATTGGGAAGAGGAACAAAGGTAATAAGTCTAGTACAAATCTACAAAATTGGAGCATAAATACGTAATAGGGCATTCAGATTTCAATCTGTGCAATTGAAATAGGATGGGTCATGGGGCAGGAAAGAACTCAGAAGTAAACAACCTGCTGTCCCTGACTCCCTGTCCTGCTGCACGCAGCAAGCCTCCACCTCGACCTGCAAGCCGCGGTGGGGATCTGTTTCGCGTCGCCCAGCCGCCCGGCACACCAGCCTGCCAATGCCGGCCGCACGTCCGCACGGGCACGGCGCAGTCGGTCCAACCGTGGCGGTCGAGAATCGATTTGGTCGCGACGCTGGTTCTGAACCAATTTGGCAATTTTGCCGCGCCGTGCCGCTGCCGTCCCTAGATCGATTTGGGTGCGCAGCTAGGGTTTGGGTGTGGCCAGTGGCAGTGTGGGCAGATGTGCTGAGGAGCCGAGGACGGCGACGCAGATCAGGCAAAGGCGAGGCGAAGGCTGGGTGGTGAATTGTTTGCTCGGCGCTGGGCCTTGGCACTGCTGATGGCAGAGCCGGAACACGGAGGCCCATATTGGGCTATACTAGCACTAAGGAATGTAAACCCCTAAAAAAAACTATTGGTCTATACTAGCACTAAGGAATGTAAACCCCTAAAAAAAACTAAGGAATGCAAAAAAGTTTAATTTTACCTACCTCAACCATCGCGGTTGTACAATTTTAATCCTTATATCCACTAGCGTGCTCATGCGTCGCTACGGCACAACTAAATCTTTTGTACTAAAAACATACGGATCGCACGATAAGATAACAATACTGTTAAATTAAATACCGACGTTAAAATGATATTTAATTCAAAAAGCAAAGTTCGTGAAATTAACACAGTCACGGAGAGCGCGGCGTCGCAGGCTCACAAACTCTACTGTATAGACTTTTTCGCGATATGGCTAAGATAATATTTTATATCGGTAGAAAGAATTCTCCGATATCCATTTCTTTCGTGCGCCAATAAGTCCATGAATAAGTTCCGCTGCATCTCCATATAATCATGTACACACAGGTTCGAGTATATATGTAAATATTAGTGCCTGTCACATGGATAATACTGCGTGTGTTAAAAAATCTCTCATAAAATTTTAAAATAAAGTATGTTATACTCACCGTATAAATATATGTGGCTTTAGGACTATTCCACACAGACATATATTGTAGAATAAGATATCCACTTGAGTGTCTGTTCCAAGATGTTGAATTAGGTGTTGTAATTCTTAATTTCAACATATTTTCAGGTCAAGGCAACCAATGGTGACACTTTTCTTAGTGGTGCATAATTTTATGGTGCACCTCTTGACTATCTGAGTAAGGACAAGTTAGCACTGTAAAGGCTCAGAAAAAGCTGCTGAGAATGCCAAGGTTGAGTTTTCCTCCACTATGCATACTAAAATATATGTCCCCGTTTATCATTGCCGATGCTTTTGATGCAAAGCAATTCAACATTACCATGATCAGATATAAGTTTGAGTCTCATGTGAGTAATCTCATAGAGGGACTCTCATTCTTTTATGTGATCTGCCTCAAGGATATTGGCAGGACGATAGACCCATGTTAAAATGTCGCACAAAAAGTATCCACGTTTTGTCCACGATTTATTTCCCATGAATACATGCGGGTACTATGATAACACTAACTACACCAAATAAAAGATTAGAGAGAATTTGCATTGCCTCCAGAAGAATTTATTTATTAAGTTCTTTGGACTCTACAGGTAGTTTTGAAACATCTGTTTGCATGTCTTACCTCGTATCCTAATTCAAAATTTTTTTTAGTTTAATTAGAATATTTAGGTGATTGTATATATATAATATTCAATACAAGAATAATCTATGCATGATCTTCTTGAAAGATTTCTGCAGTGTAAAGACATCTTTGTTTTTCATGCATGCACGTGTTAACGCTACGGTAAAAACAAAAGGATAATATATCAATTAAAAAATAAAAACAAAACTCATCCTTAAAATCAAAGAGATAAATTATGGATGCTTGAATTTTGTCATCCATTATCTACCGACGTGCTTATAAAATAGACCGAATAAACAATTAAACATAGATAGAAAACTAAATTAATGAAAGGATCATTGCAAGACATCAATCATCTCATAGCTTCGGACAATATCGCAAAGCTACTAAAAATTATAATCGTGCCCTCATCTCAAACATTGTCCAGGTAAATGAATTGCAATGAAAGAAATGGATATCAGAGATTTCTTCCCGCCAATATAAAACATTATCTTAGCCGCATCACGAAAAGATCTATAAAGTAGAGTTTGTGAGCTTACGACGCCGCGCACTCCGTGACTGTGTTAAATTCATAAACTTTGCTTTTTGGATTAAATGTCACTTTAACGTTGGTATTTAATTTTTATAGTATTGTTATCTTATCGTGCGATCCGTGTGTTTTTAGTATAAATTGTTAGTTATCCCGTAGCAACGCACGAGCACGCTACCTAGTATAAATATAAATAATAAAAAAGACGACAAGAAAGATTGACATTAGGCCAACTCCTTTTGATTCTTTACAAACACATCTGAAAGTTAACATGTGGGCTATGGGTTGTGGGCATTAAATCAAAACAACAAAAAGAATATGGATTCGACCATAAGTAGCATTTGCCCTCCTTTTTTTGAAAAAAAAGAAAGGTACTGCAGAGTTACAGGATTGTCAATCTTATCAGCACCATCAATTTTTGGCAATTGTAGAACTCAACCAAGACACCCATTGAAGTGCTACATCCCTAGCTCGCAACCCAATTAAGAGTAAGTTCTCGCAAGCCTAGCTCCACAGCCATTATTAAACTACATAAAGGGCTCCGAAATGAAGACTACTATTTGAAAAAAGAGTAAATGATTATTGTTTCCTTCCATGCATGATTGTTTCCTTCTATGTATGATTATTGTTTCCTTGTATGCAAGATTATTGTTTCCTTCTATGCATGTAGCCTCAGTGATCGATTTATTTTCTTCAAAGCAAGCGGGGATCGCAGGGATGGTAGTTTCTTTTTCTATCGCGCGGAGTGGCCAGACGGACGAACCAAAATAAATATCGCACCAAAAGATATATACGCTTTGTTCTTTTTAGTTGTAGCAGATAAAACCAATTTTTTTTATCTCCCTTAACTTTAAAATACGTTTATTTTTGCACTTTGGATGGTGTTGATAGTGGTTTTGCTAATGTGGTGCCATATCAAGAGGGATAAATCAAACTGAATTAGAAGTTTAGGAAGTTAAATCAAACTAAAAAAATCTAAATAAAAATATTTTTCCAAAGAACTTATATGGCAAATATGTATGTGCATTACTATAGATGTACAATTTGTTGCACATTATTCATGGCAATTATAAATGGGCTAGTTATTTTTGCTAGATTCAATCGGGCTTGGCCACACCCTCAATCAGATAAACTCTAAGGTTCGTAATAAATACTATTGCAATAAAATATTAATCTTGTATAAAAAATTCACAGAAGGTTGACTCAACTTAATCAAGTGGCTATTGTGTGCACTTATTATGAGTTTAAGAAATGCGGTAGATGGGCCACACACCCGCCATGCAAATGGGCTCGATGGCTAATCCATGACATAAGTGGTTTTGTAGATTCACATGGAGAAAGTGAAAGACCAGAGTGAGGAACAAACGGGCGAAGGAGAGAATAAGAGAAAAGAAAAAGATTTACCATTTTTAATATTAGGTACAGAAAGGGACGACAGACGGAAGAACTAACTAACATATTGGTAAGAAAGACATCGGAAAGAAAGTGAGAGACAATGGACACACAAAGGGAGAAAGTGAGAGCACAACAGACATGCAAGGAAGAAAGTGAGACGCAGGAGTGAGAAAATAGATGGAAGAAGAGAATGGGAGTCGAAAAAAATTACACTTTTAGTATTAGGTATAAAAAGGGATGACGACTAAGAAACAAATACACAAGGGAGAAAGTGACAAACGAGAAAGAGAACTATAGATGAAGGAAAGAAATTCGGAAATACTCGGGTCGGTTCGGACATGGCTTCCACTCCGTTTCACCCGTCTCTCTATCTCTCCGCTCCGTCTCGCCCTCCCCATCTCCAGATCTCTCTCTCATCCGCTGGCAGCAGTAGAGCCCCGCACCACAACCGTTGCTTCCTTCCTCCACTCAAGCCGACCATGCCGTCTCATCCCTCAGTTCGCGCCGACCTCTTCCCCAACCTAGCGCTATCAGGATGCGTCGCCGCCGCGGGCTGCCGCCGCTGCCTCTGCCCCTGCCGATGGTGGCTGGGTGCAGGTGCCAGGGCGCCTCAGGTCGTCTCCAGCCGAGCCAAGGCGCACCCACAAGCGCGACCGGTGCTGGCGGTGCTCGCACGACTCTGGCTCCCACCTTGACGACCGAAATCGGTCGGCCTCGTTCTCTCCCCCTATGCTGCAAACGTATGTTTCAGATGTTGCAGGGGTTTCAGAGGTATGTTGCAAGTGTTTCGTATAGATGTTGCAAAAGTAGATCGGGATATTACATATGTTGCAAGCGTCTGTTTCAAATGTTTCATCTGTTTTTTAGACGTATGTTTCAAGTGTTTTTATTTGGATGTTGCGTATATTTCACACGTATGTTTGTAAGTGTTTTTTTATCAGAATGTTGCATATGTGTTTGCAATGGCTTTTTCAAGTGTTTTTAGGTGTTTTCGCAAGTGTTTCAGATGCATGTTTCAAGTGTTTCATATTTCTTCATACGCACATTGTAAAAGTTTCATCTAGATGTTTTAAAAGTAGATCGGGTGTTGTACATGTTGCAATGTGACTCATCTGCTATAGTCGCCTACTGCAGCTGCTGGCGCGCAGTGCATCATGTGGGAAGCGAAGGGATGGAGTGTTCCGCAGCTATGGGTGCGAGAAGTGACGCAGGCAGTCCCTGCCTGCGCGCGGGCATGCAGCAACCACGGGCGTCCGGATGCTAGTCCTGCCCCAAGAAATTCACCACTTTTTATATTAAATAAATATAGAATATGTTATGCGTTTTTTGAAGGGGAAAAAACTGAGCTCTTGTCCACCGTTCAACTATTTTCAAAAGCGACGGCCGCGCCCCATAGGTCTTTAGCTGTTTAGCCATTGACAAGCCATGTCAACATGGCCTAACACGGAACTTGGCGTAAATATATAGACTAATTTGACTTGTATAACTTGCAAAATGTGGATTTTTTTTCTATATTCCTGTGGGGCCAGAACAATTTCATGTGAAAACCCTGCAACATTTCTAACAAAACTCATGCATCCAACAGGAATTACAACTCTTTCTAGAACCGAAATGAAATTTACACTTCTTTCCTTTACTGATCCAGAGACGTGCTCCTTGTCAGGATAACACTATGAACAATGACCAAAATGCTCGAAGAGAAGCAACTGCCAGCCTACGGCTAGAAAATAACCAAGTGACTAAAGAACTAATGAACTACCTGCTTCATTTTCCTTGGTAGCTAAAAGAGACAGGAAGAGAGGTCTGAAAAATGGACTGTGATGGGCAGTAAACATATCCCATGACATAAACCGATATGTAACACCAACATTGAACATCTCTTTGCAGAACCATCCAGCTCAAGCTCGCTGAGTACGAACGGTGCTCCAAAATGGCACCAAGGCTGCTGCGGATGCTCGGCAACACAGGCAGTCAGCGTTACAGTATTTGCCAAGCTCCTTTCGTTGCGCCCCCCCACCTGGTCCAAGAAATGAACTGCTGCGGTGTGCAAACCTCAAAGAGAATAATGGCTACAGGATTTAGGTTCCCAAAATACAGTCCACCTTCAACATGAGCCCGCTGCTTTAGCCGGAGTTCAACGGTCTTCTTAGTCCACTTTCCACCTGTTAATGAAAATGTCAGAACCATGTCCAAGTCAACGTAAGTATGAAACTGCATCCGTACACAAATACAATGCATCTGGTGTGATGTAGTGTTACAGTGTAATTGTGCAATGGGCCAATGTCATTGGTTTGGGACTTCAGGCACTAAATCCAAATGAAAAATTATGGCACTAAGTTCAAACGGAAATTCTGAAAACACTGGTGAAGGTAATTTATGGCTGTATCAATAGCATCCTGAAAATTTTCAAATGTAAACTTGCAAACTATTTCCCCAAAGAAATGTGTGCAAATAACAATTAAAAAATGTCCATAATGTAGATTCCAACTAATATGTGCAGCTCCAACTCCTTAACATGAACATTAGTGTTAACAAAAATTTGCTTTTGCCAAGCTGCCCCAAATTCTTCATCATGCCATTATTTATGGCATTGAAATTTCAGACGTTTCCTTTTCACCAATAAGCCTGTGAGTTTCCCTTAGTCAGAAGACAGGCCAATCACTAAGCAGCCACCTGGGGCAACACATCATGAATCTTCTAGCATGCACTAATTTGTTTTACACTTTTACTATCACTTTCAGTTTGACCATGTTTGCTAGAAGGAAAGCATACAAAATTTTGATCTTACGACCAAGATATCTCCACAAGTGACAAAAGAACCACCCAAAGTATTGATCATCAATGTTCACAATTTGATCTAATATAAAGTTCAAATTAGTCCTCTTATGCTACCTAACTGATGGATTTAAGCCTAAAGGAGCGAAGAAGTGCTGAAGACAGAAAAAGCAAATAAACAAAACGTGGCAAAACAAAAGGAGCAAAATTTCTGGTGCACAGTGGACAACTGGTTCACCCTTACAGCCTTACTGGTAAAACACTATGTTTTTCTCTGTCATAATGGGCAGCACAGAATAGGGGCATTCCCATCAGAACCCTCAGCCAATGGGCAGGTAGCAAATAGAAGATGGTTGAAACTTGGAGAGCACATGATTAACATTGGATTAGGGAACAGTGGCTGACTGTAGAGTGTTACTGTTTTTTTCCCAAGCAGACTTACGAATGCTAAGATGGCAGAAACAGGCAATGTTAAAATTGAGTAAGCAAGAACTAATAAGACTACACCTACATCCACACTTGTAATATATCAAGTCCGAATTCAGTTTCTCCATCTGATTATTAAGCAGTACATGACATTTAGTACTGGACATCCACAAACTAATAAAACCAGTTCAAGAGAGCATCACGGAACTAGGGATCTATAGCAATAGCATATTAGCATCATAGGTTGCTACTAAGTTTTCATCCTACCATACTGATTTATTGAGAACACAAGATTAATTGTGTTCACAAATTATGCAGAACCTGCATGCGCATTCATACACTCAACTCTAAGCTTAAAAATTGACATAAAGGTCTTAACAATTTGCTGGGGGCCTTAGAAGGCCAGGATTCCAATATATAGAAATCCTCTAAGAATGAACTGATTGTTTTGCAATTCCAATCATCAGGTATCACTTACATCATTAGCCAGAAGAGATCTACAAGCAAAAGATTTAAGTCGTGGAGACTGGCCCGCAGATGTTGAACCACTGTCATTACTACCACTTTGTTTATCACCCTGCACCTGCAAACAGAGGATTATTTTTGTAAATTAACATACTACAGCCTTGTACATGTTACAACTTTGACAACAGTTGCAGCATTGATAAATGACTCGAGTGTTGCATCCTAGACGAGCCATTTGCCCCATTTGTACCAGAGGGCTACAAAAATATCCTCATGAAAAGTGCAAACAGTATATTTACAATGAGTCAGAAACTAACATCTTCAACCTGGGAAAATGCATTACAGAAAAAAAAAAACTCAAAATCGGCATTGTGCTTGTACTATGCTATATTAGAACACAACCAAAATCTTGATGGAAATGAGAATAGAGAATTACAAATGACTTAATATAATCAAATAGACTGTGCAGTCTATTGCATGAGAATTTGTGATATTCTTAAGTTAGATCCAGTCAAGGTAAATATTTTACAGTTTAGTACACACCATAATTATCGAATATAAATGAAAAATCTAGCCATCACATACTTCCTCCAATCACAAATACAAGTCCATTAAGACATTAAGACGGTCTCCAATATGACACTTTTACAAGCAATATCTGTAAAAATACATTACCTTACGGCCTTGTTTGGATGTTGTCGTATTCACCTCAATCCATATGTGTTGGAGTGGATTGGGGTGGAATTTAGTTCAAGTTCCACTACAATCCACCCCAACACACATGGATTGATGCGAATCCGACTACATCCAAACAAGGCCTAAAAGAAAAGAGATATATAAAAGTATTTTTCATAATGAATCTATTAATTTCAATCTTGCATTGTTAGTCTATACAAAATTTTACATATTGACCGTCAAAGTTAAAGAAAAGTACTTCGGAGAAGTCTATACGGACTCATATTTACAGTCAGAGAAAGCAACTAAGGTTGCTTTTTTTCTTGTTTCTGTACCAGGGAAAAAAATCCTGACAAGTTTTTCAGTGGCCATATCCATATGGAAGCCGCCTCTATCCCAAGGGAAAACAATTTGGGTGGAGTATAGCTAATAAAGTTTTCCCATGTTACCACATATCAACTGTACTTAGAAAATCAGTGAACTATACACAGTTGATTCTTGCGAACCTGAGTATTACATAAACTTCAAATTCCATACGACGGCTGAAATGGTCCACATTTTAGAAGCAGTCCAAAAGTATAGTTCAAACATGTATTTATCTAATCTGTGCAAACGTCTTCACAGAGAAAAGAGCTACTTACATGAAAATAGTGCAATTAAGTAGGTCAGTATTACCAGAAGAATCAAATAGATACTTTATACTTTATTATACTCTGAAACTATCTCGTTGATACTTCTTCAGACAAATAAACACATCAAAAGATGTACACCAAAGATTTTGCTATGTAATACAGTGACACTTTTCTAACGAGCCCATAGCACATTCAGATTCTTAAATTATTTGTCACTGAGATTAAAGTAGGTGGTCTAGAGAAGACAAATTTATTGAGATAGAAAGATACACAAATTTGACAGAGGTATTTGGTCATCCTATTCTTTCCCCTAATAAGTTAAACATTGAATGAAAAAGAACAGTGTGGCAGAAACTAGAAGGTAATACCTGATGATTGCATGTATTGTTTCGAACATCCTCGAACAGTGATGAGTAGTAAGAAGGATCATAGATTGAACCTCCCAATATATCATCTGCCATGGAACTCCGTCTAACTGAATCAGATCTAGGGCTTAAGAAACTATTTCTTGCTTCATGGTTGGTTTCAAAATATGTTGGTGTGGTGGAAGAAGCCCCTAACCTATACATCTGAATCCATAAGAACGAAGACAAAAACCTGACCGAAAACCCAATGATTTGCATCCACAATGCTAGTCTGAGTGAGAAAACAAAAAGTTGACCATACTTCTCATCAGGAGTAATAGTCCTGTATGGTTAGAAGACAAAGTTAGGAAACAGATTATGATACTAGAAGAATGTTGTCGTGCCTAAAAAGAATTACACAAGCAGATTTCTCTACACTCGTCCAATAGAACACATGCACTTGCCAGTCAGTCAGTCACAAGTAATGCTTTTGATATTGGTACATGATGCCAAACTCATATCTAGCCGTTAATCTCTACTGTAACAACTTTGCACAATCAGAATGTTACGAAAATAAGCTTCGAGACAAATCTATACATATCATTTTGTAAGTATAATCTAAATGAAAGCAATGTTTTAGAATATATATGATTACCACACATACTAAAGCTTCACTTGATGGAGTACCAAAGAACTTCTGCTCCAAAGTTCTAAGTTTCAATAATCATATGACCCTTAGTGAGATAATGGAAGAAGTTGAAACCCATATAGGTAGTCATTGCATGACAAGTCATTGCCAAATCAATTATTATACAGTGTTGAAAACAATTAGCTATGCCATGGTGAAAGATGAATAAAAAAACCCACCCAAAAAAAAATCAGTCAATTAAGCATACGATTATAGAGAATATCACATTCCTTTCTAGGTGCCAGATTCACATTGCACCAAATGAAAAAATTGGGGTAACTAAACTGAACGATGGTGACTGCCGAAGACATACCAGATATCATGTGAGAAGAGTATAAACCAAGCAACGTCAAGGACGACAGCAAAGAAGAGAAGGACAGCATATGTCCGGCCAAGTCTCTGGCTACTGCTTTCAATTGCAACAACAGCAAATAGACCAATCACCAGGTTGATCACAAGAACCCCATTGAACAATGCCCCAAGTGATCCGATCAGGGCGCAAACAATCTAAAACGAAAATTGATGAAGTAATTATGAGCATGCATACCACAACTTCTTTAAATTCAATTTCTGCTGAATGAGGGCCCATTTCAACATTATAAGAATTAAAGTCACATAATGATCAGGACAACCAAACAAAAAGCAAGTACTCAGCCGAGCTAACTAAGTAAAAAGCTAACCATGGCTAAGCATCATCACATTGTAAACCTTCACTGTTTCACCGACTTGATAGTTAATTCAACATAATCATGTCTGAGGGATTCACTTAGTCGCATCTAACAAAAGCTGACTTGTATGATTGTTTCCAACAATGTAAGAAACACAATGACAACAACAGAAACTAACCAAATCGAGAGAACAAAAACCACAGTATTAAGCTGCAAGGCGCAGTTATCTCTAAAAAGCTTCATCCAGAAGCCTACTAGGTCAAAACCCAAACATCAAGCGATCTCACGCCTAAATAAAAGAGAAAAATAACTGGAACCCTATCTGAATTGCACTCAACCAAACTAGAATTCCCCATCGCGTTGAACGACTACAACTACTGACAAAATTGAGGCAGCCAAAATAACGCCCACTACGGTAGCAAACACTAAAGCACGCTCAAACCCGATACCGTCACCAGGTTTCACATCACAGGCACTACCTAACAGCAGGAGCAGCAGCGAGTACAAGAGCAGAAGTAAAGCTGATCTCGCGGGGACCGGAAAGCCGCCGGGTGGGGCCAGACCGATCCGGCCGTCGGAGGCGACAGGGGAGGGGAATGCGCACCTGGAGGTAGATGAGCGCGAGGGCGAGGGACTGGAGCGCGTCGTAGTCGCGGAGGAAGGAGCGCAGCCGCGGCCCGGCTCTGAGCAGAGACGGCGGGCAGCAGGGCATCCCGACCCCCGGCGAGCCCGGGCGGGCGGGGGCGCCGGAGCCTGGCGGCCTCTGGACGGCGCGATCGGGGCGGGGCGGGGCGGGGAGGCGAGAAGGAATCCGAGAGGGGGATTCGCCGCAGATTCGCGTCGTGACTCGTGAGGGCCGGGTGGAGGCGGTGGTGGAGAATCTGCCCACCGGCCTCCGGCGGATGTTTTTTTGTTTCCCTTTTCTGTCTGTTATTACTAATCGAGGGAGTCTTGAGTGTGAACGGTGAAAGGGCCGTGACGTGATGGGCGTTAATCGGGGCTTTGTCTGATTTGTTTGGGAAATTATTTCTTTTTTTTCTTTTTCTGATTTGATTGGAGATGTTCTTTTTTGCGCGGAAAAACTTTTATGTTTTGACAAGTTTTTTTTTTCAAAGTGACCTGTGGTTCTAAGCTCAAAATATTTCATTTCCAAGCTACAGCTCTAAGCGTATGTTTAGTTTGTAATATCTACAGTACATAAGATGGTACGGTTCTATCTCAGGTTTTTTGCCGGACTGTTCTATCTCATATTTGGTTAAGTGGAACCTGGGTAATTCTAGTTTTTTAGAGGGATCGGACTTGCTAGCACCCGGATCGAGCGCCCGTACAGTGCACACATAGGGAGCGAGCGCGTTGGGCTTGTGAGCAACTGCACTAGCAGTGGGCCCGGGCCGCACCAAACGTCACCCACGCCCGCTAGCCACTTCTCACGCGTATCTCATGTGCAATACCCGATTTACTTTTAAAACATCAAAATGCAACAGTTGCAACATGCAAAAGAAGATAGCTAAAACACTTGAAACAAGCATCTGAAACACTTGCGAAAACGTCTAAAAAACATTTGAAAACCGTTGCAAACATATGCAACATCCAGATGAAACACTTGCAAACATACGTATGAAACACCTGAAAACACTGGAAACATATGCTTGCAACATGCATGTATATGCAACATCCAGATAAAACATTTGCAACATACGTCTAGAACAGATGAAACATTTAGAACATACGTGCATAGCCATTACAACATGTGCAACATCTCGATCTACTTTTAGAACGTCGATATACAACACTTGCAACATACCTCTGAAACATCTGAAACATATGAAACATACTCTTGCAATATACGGTTTTCACCATTCTTCTTCAGTACGACGCAACATAGAGCAGGGGAACGACCGATTCCAGCAAGCCGACAGCCAAGGATGGTGGCATGGCCTAGCAACAGCTAGCTACGCCTACTCCTAGCATGGGCCCAGTTAGTGATGGCCACCTCTCTTGGCTGCCTAGCCACACGCGGAGGCTGACTCTTGCGCAGTTGCTGCTGGTAGGCATGGGCAGGCAAGAAAGGTGAGCACGGCGTCGCCAGCCACAAACGCCCGCCCCAGTGCTGCGTCGGGAAGACAAGCAGTGCTGTGGGTGAGAAATATGTGTCCGATAGGAAATGCGGTCTGGACGCCAACGCAGAAGCATTTTTGTGGTGGGATTAGAGGGATTGAGATAGATAGATGGGATGATGGAGGAATTTTTTTATTTTTAATCAATATTTTAATACTAATCCCAAAAAAAGTATTTGCAAAACTGACCCTTTTGGTCGCGCCAGCGCTGCTAGCGCGACAGCACCACTCTGTCGCTCCACATGCGCTGGCGCGGCAAGCGGAGCCACGGTGGCGCTCATCGTTGACCGATGCTGGCGTGGCGTACATTGGGCCTTGCCTTGTCGCCCAGCGACTCAGGCGCAACAGCACTGTCGCATCAGGCGAGCTGACGCGACAAGGGAATTTAGGTTTAGTTAGCCTGGGCCATTTTTTTCCTCTCTCTTTCTCTCTATCCACTCCCCCACACTCGCGGTTCCCAGGCACCGCTGCCTACGCCGCCGTCGCAGCCTGTGCTGCAGCTCCTCTATCTCTCCCCCGCGCGTCCACCTCTCTAGCACCCCCCGAGCTTGTCCCTCTCCTATATCGGCGCGGAGGGAGGCAAGCCCACGACGCCGACGCGCGTGTGGCGGCCATGCCCACGCGGGCGCCACCGACCGTCGGCCGCTAGCAGCCCCCCGTCGCCTGCCCGTCTCCCCACCGCTAGGCTTCACCACCATCGAGCACCTCTAGGTAGAAGTTCCCTGCCTCCATTTGTTGATGGTGTGGCTCTTTAGTTGCATTGGTAGGGTTAGCAAATTTGGTATGTTATGAATGCGTTTTTTAGCGTTCGTTGTTAGTGTTTGATGTGTGCATTAGTTTTAGGATATACTGTACTCGTGGATTGGACGTAAAGTTCTTGTTGCATGGACGTAGGTAGTTGATATATGAAGGATTGTATAGGTATGTTTGTTCCATTTTGTGTCTTGGTAATGTAGGAGTGAATGCACACGTTAGGGTTAGCAAATGTGTAGTTGTTATTGGTATTGATATGTTGGTTCATATTTTGTAGATGGATCGGTTAGTGCAATTGTTTCATGGTGGCAAAGTTAAAGGAAATGGGGAGTTTGAAAGCATGCAAGAACATGTTCAGTTCTTTAGTACACCTCCTACCTTTCATGGTTTAGTTAGCCAATGCCGAGATAAATTTGGGTGGCCACTAAGATTGAGAAGTCGGTTTGACTGTGGGAAGGAATGAGCACACTATGTATTGATGTGTTTGTCATGTGAGGATGAATAGAAGAACTACGTAGAAGTTGTCAAGAGTAGCAGTGTTAGGTGGTTGGAAGTTGTTGTGGAGAAGGGGTCTAGCCCAATTGTGATGGATGTGGATGATAATGTGGATGTGGAGCCTGTAGAGAACCTTATCTAAGACAAAGAGTTGCAGGTGGTTGTCGTTAGAGAAGTTGATAGGTCATGTGAGCCTGGTGCCTTGAATGAAGATTTTGATAAAGGAACGTTTGATGAGGACGATGGCAACGAAGATGGAACACATGATATGGATGACATATCCGAAGGATCGGAGAATGACGAAGTTGATGTTGCCTCCGCGGATGAAGATGACTTTACTTCAGGGCCAAGTACTTTGGATGATATGTTGGAGGACGAGTACAGGTCTGAGCCTAGTAGTGAGGACAAAAGTGATTGTTGTGAGGGAGGGTTTCTAGACGCAATAGGAGTCCCAGCTGACGGGTCATTGAGAATGGAGTACAATGACATCGAATTGAGACAATTGAAGGCTGTCCATGTGGAGGTACCCTTGGAACCAAATTTTATGGACATTAGTATGGTTCACCAGGCAATATGTGACACCGGTTTGACGTTGGTGGCCGATGAAGTACCAGATAGTGAGGAGGTGGTGATTAAGAATGGAATGGTATTTGATACATTGGAGCATCTCAAGTATTTCCTGATGGATTATGTCGTTCGGTTTCATAGGTCGTATTATGTGTTCCACTCTAACAAGAACAAGAGGTACATGGTCCTTTACAAGAATGGATGTCAATGGGGTCTATGGGCTCGGAGGCAGAGAAATGAAAAGTGGAAGATTCGCAATGTGAGGCAACCTCACACGTGTCGAACTTCGAAGCCGAAGGGTTTGCACGCCCAAAACATAGCCCGTTACCTTGGTCGTCGTCTTGTTGGCACGGTTAGGGCTGATAGTGACACATCTATTTCAAGCATGATCGAGACCATAATTGAGTTCACTGGTTATAGAGTGAAGTACTCAAAGGCATGGCGGGCAAAACAACATGCTATAGAGTTGCTATGGGGCGATTGGAAAGAGGCGTACAACCAAGTGCCTAGGATTCTAAGTGCCATGAAACACTATAATCCAGGCCTTAGGTGGTATCCTTACATGGGTCGCATTGTCACAGACGTGGATGGTGTTCCAAAGCATGTTCTGTAGAGTTTTTTGGTGTTTTGCTCAGTCCACGGAAGCCTTCAAGCATTGTCGTCCCTTAGTACTTGTTGATGGTACATTCTTGATAGGGAAGTATAGGGTGTATTATGATTGCCATTGGAGTGGACCCAGAAAATCAACTTGTCCCTTTAGCATTTGCTTTGGCTGAGGGTGAGAACGACAACAATTGGTGTTGGTTCATGAAGCTTGTGAGACAGAATGTGCTTCTTTCATCTCAGAACATGTGTATGATCTTAGATCGGCATCATGGTCTACTGACAGCTGCGAAAGAGCATGTAGATGGACACCCTCCTCTTGAGCATCGGTGGTGCATGAGGCACTTTGCTACCAACATATGGAGGAGGCAGAAGAAAAAGGATGTAGTGCAGAAGTTGAAGTCACTATATGGGTGTTGAACCAAGAAAAAGTTCGAAGAGACGCTTGCAGAATTATAGAAGGTCCTCAATGCTAGGGCAAAGAGTTGGCTTGAGGATCAGATGCCTCAAAAAGACAAGTGGGCTCTTGCATTCAATGCTGGAGGTCTTCGATATGGCTTGATGACTACCAATTCTTCAAAATCGTTCAACAAGGTGTTCAAGGGTATCCGTGCAGTCCCCGTGTCAGGTATTATGGAGTACTCGTTCAGGAAGTGCAATGAATACTTTGTCAATCGATGGAACATAGCAAAGGCATCCAAAGAGAAATGTGGTAGAGCCGGTAGAAAACACTTGGATCTCTCTGAGACGATATCTTCCAACCAAGTGGGGGAGACCTTTGGGCCATCGAGGTTAGTGTACAATATCAGGTCAGCCGGTGGAACAAACCCGGGGGGTGAGAAGTATGGTGGTAGGAATTATAGGGTGGACCTTGAGAAAGCAGAATGCTCTTGTAACATTCCACAACTCCTCCATATGCCTTGCTCTCATATCATTATAGCTTGTAGATGCAGGGGTCTAGACCACGAAAGTGAAAAGTTCATGTCTCCTTTTTACCTCATGTCAAACACTCTCAAAGTGTGGGTGTCGAGCTTTGAGCCTTACCTAGATCCGACATAATGGCCCAAGTACTATGGGTTGGATTATGTTCCCGACCCAGACCTTCTGAAGACAACGAAGGGTAGAAGGAAGAAAAGTGGCTCCTAGGAGTTATGGATGCATCGAACGGGTATGGTGAAGATATGTATGGTTTTGGCGACTTTGATGAGGCACCGAGACAGGTCCGTTGCTCCAAATGCCACAAAACCGGTCATACCGCTGCCACACATAAGAAGCGTAAGAAGTCAAAGAAATTAGAAACATGGAACGGGAGTCATAGTGGTTTGAAGGTTAGAAAGGTACATACATAGATTAAAATAGGCGTTCCTTATATATTCCATGCATTTGTTCATTGTTTTTGTACCATCTAGCATGTTCATTTACTTTTTCAATATTCTAATGTTGTATCATCGTTTTCACAATTGCAGCATGGCGCACCCGCACTTCCCCCTTCTTGAGACCTACTATGACAAGGACCACTAGGCGCACTTGATGGTCGACAATGGTGAGGTAAGTGATTTACACACAACATTTCCTTTTCATGTATAATGTCTTAACCATGCTATGGATTCTAACGTTGTTTTTTGCAGGCCTTGGTCCCGCTGCGTCCCCAAACTCACCGACCGCTCGAGTGGGATGAGCGCTATGCCCCGTACCTCTCAAGAGCAGGAGTCGGTTTTCTAGGTTTGGCTAGAGCTATCAACGGTGGCCTCCCAAACATGGATGGTCCTCTCATCACCGCCTTCATCGATAGGTGGTGTCTAGAGACCCATAGCTTCCACCTACCCTCTGGAGAGATGTCCGTGCCCATGCAAGACGTTGGCTATATTTTGGGCCTTCGTTTGGACGGTCTGGTGGTGACAGGCATGGTAGAGCCACTAAACTGAAAGGATATGGTGGAGCAGTTTACCGGCTATCGGCCACCCGACCCTGATGAAGGGAAGAAGGAGAAGAAGACTTCGTGTGTCAGCTCAGCCTGGTTGCAGCAACGCTTCAACATGTGCCCTCCCCATGCACCGGATGACATCATTGAGAGGCACACTCGTGTCTGGCTATGGCACATGGTCGCAAGCTTCATGTTTCCAAATGCTTCTGGGAACACCATGTTGTGGATGGTCCTACCCCAGTTTCATGAGCCATGGGAAAACATTGCCCAATATAGTTAGGGGTCTACCACTCTTGCTTGGTTGTATTAGCAGCTATGTGAGGGATGTAGGAGGGCCAACCCTAATTCCAACATAGGTGGTTGCGCATACTTGCTTCAAATTTGGATTTGGGAGTGCATTTCTATCGGATGGGTGCATAGAGGCCAAGTTCTGGTAAGTACCTTGCATTTATTTGGTATATGTGTTTCATATGTTGCATGCACTATGTGACATCCTTAGAATTGTTTGGTTTTTCAGGTTTGGACACATGGTGATTGTCGCCCCCCTATGCTACCTTTGGAGGGCAATTAAGTCGGTTCAGGGTCAGCCGCAAGTCGCTATGTTCAATACTCCAATGATTTGGATGTTTTAACTCCGAATTAGGTCTATTGTACCACCGATGCTTCCATTTCTTTTCTTCTCAAAGTATGAACAAGGCCATGTACTAAGTAACACAAGTTATAGGTTGAATGGGATTCATATGATAGGCGAGACGTATAGGAGTTGAACATGGCACCACATGTTGAGGCTGAGAAGGTGCTACAGTGATCCAATGTACCGATGATGTTGTACTATGTGGTGGAGCAACACCTGCCCCAAAGAGTGATGAAGCAGTTTGGTAGGAAACAAAATTTCCCTCTACAGCACGAGTTCATAACCCATCAGCTGCATGAGTAAGCTAGACTTTGCATATATCATGACTCACCATTTGAAAGGTCCTAATGGCTAGAGGGGGGGTGAATAGCCTATTTAAAAGTTTCTACAACAACACTTAACAAACCGGTTAAAAAATTATGAGGCGAAGCGAGTGTTGCACTAGCCTACTAAAAATGCAAGCCACCTACCACAATTCTAGTTTATATAAATTCTATCTGAAAGCATCTAGGCCCCTAGTTGGATTTCGGTGATTAATGTCAATACGAGATTACTATGACTAACGTGTGTTTTGCAGAGGCAATTGAGTTAGGTCATAGTAATGGTGATCGATTGGGCAATCGAGATGGTTATGCCCCTACGATGGAAATCGTTTCGGTTTTCAAAGGATGGACGACAAGGTTAAGGATGACTAGTTCTAAGTGTCGATTGGAGTTGGAGAGACACTTATAGTAGTTTAGGACTTTGTTTTTCCTTTGGCCGTACTATTAAGGGGGGTATGAACGGGTAGCTTGACTTAGTTGAGTCTAGTGAGTTAGGTGTAGTGCACACTTGTTAAAACTAGCTCTAGGTAGCTCCTATGAATGCCTAAGATCCTTTGGAGCAAACTTCATTCACATATGATCGAGAGTTGGAAGTGAATGGAGGGTCAAATGCTGATCGGACGCTGGCTCCGGTGTGACCGGACGCTGGCCGCAGGGTCCGGTCAGTTCATATGATCAGAAGACAGCGTTCGGTGTGACCGGACGTTGAGAGGCAGTGTTCGGTCGACTCCAGTAAGGTTCTAGAGAAGGGAATCTTCGACCGGACGCGTCCGGTCAGTACTGACCGGACCCTGAGGGTTCAGCGTCCGGTCGAGTCCAGTAAGCATCCAGTGAGGGCTTCATGTGACCGGACGCGTCCGATCAGTGGTGACCGGACCCTACCAGCGTCCGGTCAACACATTTCCACTAGATCGCGGGTTGAACTGACCGGAGCATCCGGTCAACATGATCGGAGCGTCCGGTCACCCCGTAGAAGCTCATAACGGTTCGTTTTTCAGGCTACCTTATAAATAGAAGCTCCACTCGTGTGTGGAGTCACTTTTGCTCATTCCAACATCTGAGAAACACGTTTGTGAGTGCCAAAAAGAGCAAGGTCCTAGTGAGGTGATTGAGATTTGAGAATCCAAGAGAGTAGCCTCATTAGTGAATCAAGAGTAGTCAAGTGTGCATCCATCTTCTCATTAGGCTTTGCGAGGTCAAGTGAGAGTTCGTGCTTATTACTCTTGGTGATCGCCATCACCTAGATGGCTTGGTGGTGATTGAGAGCTTGGTGATCACCCGGCGGAGCTTGTGGGTGACCCAACTCAAGTTGTGAGCAACTTTGGGTGATTCGCCGCGACGGAGTGTCGAAGAATCAACCCGTAGAGAGCACTTGATCCTTGCGCGGATCAAGGGGGAGCTACACCCTTGCGTGGGTGCTCCAACGAGGACTAGTGGGGAGTGGCGACTCTCCGATACCTCGGCAAAACATCGCCGCGTTCCTCTCTCTCTTTACTTTGAGCATTTACTTTGAGTATTTCATTTGAGCAATTCAATACTTGTCTTTACATTCTTAGAATTACTTTGCTAGAGTAAGTTTGGAACATAGGTTGTAAGCCCTTTGTGCGTTAGTTTGATAGAAACACTTTTCTAGGCACAAGGGGTTAATTGGGCTATCCGTAGGATTTGATTATTGCAAGAAAATTTAGAATTAGCCCAATTCACCCCCCTCTTGGGCATCTTGATCTTTTCAATTGGTATCAGAGCCTCGTGCTCACGTTTTAAGCTTAATCGCTTAGAGCAAGATGTCTCACGGGGATGGACCTCCTCCTATCTTTGAGGGAGATGACTTTCCATATTGGAAAATCCGCATGGAGGCATACTTAGAAGCTCTAGATGTTGGTATTCTTAGAGCCGCCTCTCAAGGCTTCCCAAAACCTCGGGATGCTACTAACCTACAAGGCGATGGGGTTAACTATGAAAAATGGAATGCAAAGGCTCGAAACACCATCTTTAGTGGCCTTTGCAAAGATGTGTTTAACCGTGTAAGGAACCACAAAGACGCCCATGCACTATGGTCAGACGTTTGTGCGCTCCATGAGGGAACCAAGAGTGAGCATGAGGAACGTTATCATCTTGTGATTAAAAAGCTAAATTCTTTTGAGATGTTTCCCAAAGAAAGTGCTAATGAGATGTATTCTCGTTTAAATGTTCTTGTAGAGGAAGTCAATGGGCTTGGACTTACTCAAATGTCGCCATCCGACGTTGTGAGAAAGATCTTGAGTGTCCTCCCCATTGACAAATATGGGCACATTGTGACCGTGCTACATCAAGGTGATCTTTCCGCCACTACACCGACACAAATCTTGGGAAAGATCAATGCTCATGAGATGTACATGCACATCACACCACAAGATGGCTCATCCTCTACAAAGAAGAAAGAGAAGGACTTAGCATTCAAAGCTAGCCAAGATAAGGGAAAAGCAAGACTTGAGTATGAGAGCTCAAGTGATGAAGATGATGAAGAAAGTCTTGCTCTCATGGTGAAGAAGACTGCCAAGATGCTAAAGAAGCTAAACAAGAGTGGCATCAAGTTTGACGGCAAGAAGAAGAAGTTCTTCATTAGCTCAAGAAGAAAGCCAATCTACGAGATGGATTGCTACAATTGTGGTGAACTTGGCCATCTAGCTCATCAATGTACAAAGCCCAAGAAAGACAAGTTCAAGAACAAGAATAAGGGCAAGAAAGATGACTCAAGCAATGAAGATGAAGATGAGAAGAAAAAGAACAAGCCATACAAGAAGAGAGATAGCAAAAAGAGGGACTTCTATAAGAAGAAGAAAGGTGGAAAGGCCTACATTGTCGGTGATTGGCTCACGGACATTGATTCATCAAGTGGATCATCCGATGATGATAGTGACAATGAGAAGGTGGCCGCCATTGCTATTGATCTTACATCTTCACCGCCACCATCGCCATCATCCTCTACACACCTATGCCTTATGGCCAAGGGTGAACGCAAGGTAACTAAGAGTGATGATAGTAGTGATGATGATAGCGATAGCGATGATGATGATTCACCTACATATGATGATCTTGTCAAAATACTAAGGAAATACACTAAGATCGTTAGAAAGAGTAGAGCTACAAATGAAAAGCTTGATGCTAAAAATGATTCACTCTTAGCTAAGTGTGATACATTGGAAAAGGCTAATAATGAGCTTAGAGAAACTAATAATGCCATATCATCCAAACTCAAGGAGCTCAAATCTTCTAAGAAAGAGCTTAAGGATAAACATGATAAACTTGAGTGGGTGCACAATAAGCTCATCACTAGTCACAACAAGCTAAAAGATGAATACACTACTCTTAAAATCAATCATGATACACTTGTTATTGCTCAAGAATTCTTACCAAATGAGCCACATGATGCTACTAACCATGTTGTTAAGATTAATATAGCCACATCATGTGATGATTTGATTGATGAAAGCATTGAGCATGGATCTAGTAGCAAAGGCAAGCAAGTGGTTGAGTGCAATGACTATGTTGAGTATATCAAGCTCAAGAGTGATAATGAGAAGCTCATGAAAGATCTTGAAGAAATGAAAAGCCACAACACCATTGTGCTAGAAACTCTTGATCATGACAAAGAGTTGATCCTTGAGAATGAGAAGCTCAAAGAAGAAAACAAGAAGCTCAAGGAAGAGAAGAACAATGATGTTCTCAAGGAAGAGAACAAGAAGCTCAAGATGGAGAAAGAGCATCTCAAGGTGGGATTGAGCAAGTTTGCTAGAGGCAAGCATCTCCAAAGTGAGCTACTCATGAACACCGTCATGAAGATGGATAGAAGTGGGATTGGATATGTGGCAAGTATAGAGAAGAAGAAGGCTCAAGTCCAACAACAACAATCAAAGCCAAAGCCAAAGAGATGCTTTGAGTGTGGACAAGAAGACCACTTTGCTCATGAGTGTCAAACTCCACCGCCACAACCTTTGCCCAAGCATGCTAGACCCTTTGCTTTCAATGCTCACTACATGCTTAGAAAAGATTCTAGTGGAAAGATGAAAGTCATGTTCTTAGGACCCCCCAACAAGAGTAGGCCTAAGAAGATTTGGGTGGCTAAGTCACTTGTTGAGAAGGTGAAGGGCCCTCAACAAGTTTGGATTCCTAAAGTTTGAATCTCATGTGTGTAGGTGAACTACAAGACCAGTGGAAGTCATTGGGTTATTGATAGTGGTTGCACTCAACATATGACCGGTGATCCTCGTATATTCACCTCACTAGATGAAGAGGTAGATGGACAAGAGAAAATAACATTTGGAGATAATTCAAAGGGCAAGGTTAAAGGATTGGGCAAAGTAGCAATATCAAATGATCATTCCATCTCCAATGTGCTCTATGTTGCTTCATTGAGCTTCAACTTGCTATCCGTTGGATAATTGTGTGATCTTGGCTTTCAATGCTTGTTCACCGAGAAGGAGGTTGTTGTATCCAAGGTAGATGACAATCAAGTGATATTCAATGGATTTAGATACAACAACTTATATCTAGTTGACTTCACCTCCAAAGATGCAAACTTGAAGACTTGCCTATTCACCAAAACAACACTTGGGTGGCTATGGCATAGAAGACTTGCTCATGTTGGGATGAGCTCACTCAAGAAGCTTATGAAGAATGATTTGGTGAGAGGATTGAAGGATGTGAAGTTTGAGAAGCACAAGCTTTGTAGTGCATGTCAAGCCGGCAAGCAAGTTGCAAACACTCATCCAACCAAAGCTTTCATGTCAACCACAAGAGTACTAGAACTCCTACACATGGATTTATTTGGACCAACAACATACAAGAGTTTGGGAGGGAATCTCTATTGTCTTATGATTATGGATGACTATTCAAGGTATACATGGGTGTTCTTCCTTCATGACAAATCCGAAGTTGCATCTTGTTTCAAGAAGTTTGCCAAGAGAGCTCAAAATAAATTTGAAGTGAAGCTCAAGAAGATAAGAAGTGATAATGGCAAAGAGTTTGACAACACAAACATAGAAGCTTATTGTGATGAAGTTGGAATCAAACATGAAGTCTCCGCAACTTATACTCCTCAACAAAATGGTGTAGTTGAGAGGAAGAACCGGACCTTGATCACTCTTGCAAGGATAATGCTAGATGAGTACAACACCCTCGAAGCTCTATGGGCGGAAGCAATCGACACCACATGTTATGCATCCAACCGCCTATTCCTTCAAAAGTTCTTTGGCAAGACACCTTATGAGTTGCTCTATGGGAAGAAGCCGGACGTCTCATTCTTTAGGATGTTTGGTTGCAAATGCTACATCTACAAGAAGCGGCAACACCTAGGGAAGTTTCAAAGACATTGTGATATAGGTTTTTTTGTTGGTTACTCATTGAAGTCCAAAGCATATAGAGTATTTAATCATGCCACCGTCTTGGTTGAAGAAACATATGATGTGGAATTTGATGAATCTAACAGCTCCCAAGGAGCACATGAGAATCTTGATGATGTAGATGATGAACCATTGAGGGAGGCCATGAAGAATATTTTGGTGGGAGACATCAAGCCAAAAGATGATGAAGATGATGTACAAGTCATTAACCAACCCTCTTCATCAAGTGTACCACAAGATGGTGAAAAAGATGGGAGAGTAGAAAATGAAGATACTCATATCTCCCATGAGCAAATGGTGGTACAAGCACAAGATGTTGATGCTCCACAACCTCCTCCTCAAGTGGTCAATAGAAGAAATACACCTCTCCTACAAGATCATCCACAAGATCTCATCATAGGGAGTCCATCAAAGGGTGTAATGACTCGATCTTAAAAACTTGCTTCATTTATTGCTTACCACTCTTTTGTCTCTTGCTATGAACCTACCAAGGTAGAAGAAGCTCTCAAAGATCCGGATTGGATCAATGCCATGCATGAAGAGTTGATCAACTTCACTCGCAATGAAGTTTGGACTCTTGAAGAGCGACCAAAAGGTGCAAGAGTCGTTGGAACAAAGTGGGTGTTTCGCAACAAGCAAGATGATCAATATGTAGTTGTGAGGAACAAGGTAAGACTAGTTGCAAAGGGGTTCTCTCAGGTTGAAGGTTTGGATTTTGGAGAGACCTTTGCACCGGTTGCAAGATTAGAAGCCATCCGTATCCTTCTTGCATATGCATCACATCATGAAATGAAGCTATATCAAATAGACGTGAAAAGTGCATTTTTAAATGGCTTTATTAATGAACTAGTCTATGTTGATCAACCTCCCGGGTTTGAAGACCCTAGATATCCTAATCATGTTTATAGGTTGTCCAAGGCACTATATGGCTTAAGCAAGCCCCAAGAGCTTGGTATGAGCGCCTTCGGGACTTCCTCATTGAGAAGGGCTTCATCATTGGGAAGGTCGACACCACACTATTCACCAAGAAGCTTGATGGGCATATCTTCATTTGTCAAGTATATGTTGATGATATCATCTTTGGATCATCAAATGAAGACTCATGCAAAGAATTTGGTGAATTGATGTCGAAGGAGTTCAAAATGTCAATGATTGGTGAGCTTACATTCTTTCTTGGTTTTCAAGTCAAGCAAATGAAAGAAGGCATCTTCATCTCTTAAGAGAAATACACAAAAGATCTTTTCAAGAGATTCAAGATGGATGAATGTAAGCCAATCAAGACACCAATGCCTACCAATGGACATCTCGACCTAGATGAGGGAGGTAACCCGGTTGATCAAACTCTCTACCGTCCTATGATTTGTAGCTTGTTATATTTAACCGCATCTAGGCCCGACATCATGTTTAGTGTATGTATGTGTGCTAGATTTCAAGCTAGTCATAAGAAAACACATTTAATTGCCATAAAAAGAATCCTTAGGTATCTTAAGCACACACCAAGCATTGGCCTTTGGTATCCCAAAGGAGCTTTATTTGAATTAATTGGCTATTCCGATTCAGATTACGCCGGATGCAAAGTTGATAGAAAGAGCACATCCGGAGGGTGCCATTTGCTTGGTAGATCACTTGTGTCTTGGTCCTCCAAGAAACAAAATAGTGTGGCTTTGTCCACCGCTGAAGCGGAATACATTGCCACGGGTGCTTGTTGTGCACAAATATTATACATGAAACAAACTTTGCTAGACTATGGTGTAGTTCTAGAAAAGGTACCTCTTTTGTGCGACAATGAAAGTGCGGTAAAACTTGCAAATAATCTGGTTCAACACTCTCGCACCAAGCATATAGATATCTGCCATCACTTTCTAAGAGATCATGTTGCTAAAAATGATATATCACTAGAAGGTGTACGAACTGAAGATCAATTAGCGGATATCTTCACTAAACCGCTAGATGAGGCTACATTTTGTAGATTGCGGAATGAGCTCAATGTGCTTGATTTTAGTAACTTTACTAAAAATTGAGCTTGTGTTGTCCCTTGCATTCATTGTAATATACAACATGTTTATTTTTTGGCAATACATATAGGGCTTGTCTAACATGGTTAAGATAACCACCGAAAAGCGAGTGAAGAAGCTTAACCTTGGATTAAACTTGACAAGCAACTAGATTTACTTACAAGTATTGCATATGCATGAATGTTGATTTGTCGTTTTGTTCCATTTGCCCTCTTATTGCCTATTTTCTTAAAAAGAATTATAGCCTAAGGCAAAATATTTTGAAAAATATGAGGGTTTGAGAGAGGTCACTCACATCAGTCCCAATTGGTGTTTATTTGGATCTTATTCAAGTTGGGACTTGATTGGGAACAGACAGCGCGAAGGGACTTTGAAGATTTGCTGGAAAAGGTGCACCGGACGCTGCACCGGACGCTGCGGCCCAACGTCCGATCTGTTCATAGGAGGTGAACTGCTGTTGAAGGAGTGACCGGACGCTGCGTTTGTGCGTCCGGTCAGAAGGGGATCCAGCGTCCGGTCAATCGAAGGTAGAACAAGTTGTACTGACCGGACCCTGCCTGCATCCGGTCATGGACCACCGAACGCGTCCGGTCCTGATTCCCAAGGAATTGGACCTCTTTGGAATCGACCGGACGCTGGGTGGTAGCGTCCGGTCACTACCACCGGAGCGTCCGGTCAGTGGATCTCGCACGGCTTCAGGACTCTTTTCTGTTTCCTTATCTGTTGCGCTTGGGGACCCTCATATAACCGCAGCCATCGGTTCTTTTTTCTTGACCTAACCATGCTGCCACAGCCTCCTTGCCTGACTCCTGCGCCGCCGCAGCTTGCCAACGCCGCCGTCGAGCCTCGCCGCGCCGCTACAGCCGAGCCCGCAGCTGAGCATCTTGCGCCTACCTCGCACGCCACAGCGCCTCCCCTGCCTCGCTCGCCTTTGCGCCACCACAGCCCGCTGCCGAGCCTTGCCGTGCGCCTCTCACAAGTCAGCCACGCCGACGTCAAGCCCGTGGATCTGGCACCTCCAGTCTTCCTGCTGCTCAAGCAATCTAGCCCTAACCCTACCTCCTCGTTTGGTAAGCCCCTTTTTTGCCGATTCATCAGGTTACCCATCCTTTGCGCAGCAACCCTAATTTCGTCATTGTCACTGATCCACGACCAATTCTTCGCAGAGCTTCAAAAACCCTAGCCCCAGTCGGTTCCGAGGGTTCCCCCACGTGACGTCTTTCCTTTTCCCGGATCGCCGATTCGTCAGGTATCTTGCCCGTCGTCTCAATTTCGTACCTACATTGCTTGCTTCCTAGGTTTTCGCATCTATTAGATATATGGTATTTATTCGTATATCCATCTATTCTATCGTGCAGTGAGTCGGTGCCGTTGTGGTTCTTGTGGCAGTTGGCAGTCAACTCGGAGCCAAGCTCGCAAGTAAGGATCGATGCCAAGCCTCAGGAGTGTTAGTTTGTCTGTTGATCTTCATCAGCGGCAGTTCACCCTCTTGTCAGTTCAGATGGCTCGCACCAAGAACGTTGGTGGTGGCCCAGGTGATGATGATCGTAGGCCCTCGCCTCGCCAGCCTATAGGATCGAAAGGCAAGTCAACAAAGAAGGTGACATCCAAGAAGCGCAAGTACCCCGACGTAGAGACAGCAAGAGCAGCTGCAGTCGCTGAGGCCACAGAGCGTGCTGAGAGAGGAGGCGCTCGTAGTGGTGTTGTCATAGCAGATCCACAGCTCACACCAGTTCAGAGGGCAGCACTTGAGGAGGCTGAGCGTCGTCATGGTGGTCCACCTGGGACTGTCATGATGGCAGGACGTCGACTGGCTATTGAGGAGGCTCGTCCTCAGGGGGAGTCCTAGCAGGAGGCACGGCAGCAGCCCCCACCAGCAGAGCCTTAGCCAGCATAGGAGACTCAGGAGGGTCAGCAGACCGAGGAGACTGAGCCGGCACCTTAGCTACGCTGCTCTAGTCAGACCAGTGCTACAGTTCCACCGAGGCCAGCTACACAGCGTAGGGGTTCACGCCCACCGCCCAGACCACAGGGTCCGCCTCCAGTGGTACACCTCGACTTGAGGGCCGCCACAGCCAGACAGGTTCGCCAGCTGCGTTTTGTTGAGTTCGATGTGTGGTTCCCTCCAAGGAGGGATGAGAGAGCAACTGAGGGGTTCTACATGCCGCTCCAGGAGGATTTCTATAATGCCTATATCAACAGTGGGGCAGTGTTCAGATCACAGAGGGTCTGCAGTTTGGAGTCTATTGTGGCAGCAGCTGGAGAGCACATCCGCCCCTACTTGTCGTATTTGCCAGGGCTAGCAGATCTGATTGACCGGATAGGAGTATATGTACCATCTTGGGTCTAACAGTTTTATGCTTCACTCTACGTTGATCCGCATCACAACTTCATACACTTTGCATTCAACGGCAGAGATTACCGGGTGATGAGCTTCAGGGCCCAAGAGATACTGAGATTACAGGAGCAGCCTGTAAAGTTGCATGAGGTCTGTTATGGACAGCAGGAGCCTCCCAGGCGTCCTCATAGAGGGTTGGTGCCTCCTACAGATCTGGTGCGACATTGCTTCAAGGAGCCCTTTGGTGAGGGGTCGAGCAGGAACCCCAGTGACTTGACTCCTACAACGAGAGTGCTAGAGGCCATTATCAGGAGGACATTGCTTCCCAGGTTGGGATACAGGGAGGGTCTGACTCGCCTTCAGCTCTGGCTCCTTAATGCCCTGATGCAGCAGACTGTGTTCGATATTTAGGACCTCCTTCTATCAGAGATGGAGGATACTATTGCTGAGGGATTCAAGGGTCACCGACAGCTTCCTTATGCACATTGGGTCACATTCTTGATGCTCAAGTGTGTGCAGGTCAGGACTCCTGAGTTAGTTGCCGAGTACAGGGCTGCCACCATAGAGTTTCTAGCATACAACATGGCACAGAGGATCAGGCACAGCACTCCACAGGCACCTGCTCAGCCCAGTCATCGTCTAGATATTCCAGAGTCAGTAGCTCAGTAGGACAAGATCATCAGAGGCATTGCCGCCACAGAGGAGGAGCAGCTCGAGGCCCAGCAGGGGATGACTGAGTCCAGTGATAGCTCAGATGATGACTACCAGCCGATACCTCAGATGCCTCCAGGCAGACATGATGTAGAGGCTGGCAGTTCTAGCTTAGCACCACCTGCACCGCAGACAGACCCTGCATTGGTTGCTATTCTTGAGTGGATGCAGCGGGAGCAGGCACAACAGGCACAGGAGACAACTGCCAACTTCGCATAGTTTCAGGCTCGTCAGGACGAGTTCCAGCGGCAGCAGCAGCTCCTTCAGCACCAACAGTTACTTATGCAGCAGCAGCTCATGGGATTCATGCAGCATGTAGTGACAGCACTTGGGGCCCCATAGCCACAGTCTTTGCCCCAGCTTGCTCCACCTGCCACCACTTCGACGACTCCAGCAGTACAGCCTAGTGGGCTTCAGAGTCAGGGACAACCTCTAGCTCCATTCGCTTCACCTTCAGGTGTCCCAGCGGTTGTCCTCACCAGTGGTTGCCCCGCAGTTCACTCCATATCACATGGGCTTCTCACCGGAGCAGTCACCCTCGCTGTTTGTGCCTGACATGTCAGTCTCCAGGAGTCTTGGAGCATCCTTCAGCGAGTTGACCAGCATGCCTACACCACCTCATATGCATACCGCCGGTCCATCTATAGCAGCTCCAGCTATCATGACTACTCAGAGGCTCCCCTCGTCTGTCGCCTCGTTAGATCCTACGACAGACATACTAGCAGCTTCACAGGCAGCACCAGCCCCAGCTCAAACCCAAACCGCTTCAGCGACACTTTCTGCTTCAGAGGGCCAGTCTATTCAGAGCTCAGGGTCAGATGATGATGGCGCCCAGTTCCATCTTGCTCCACGTACTTCAGCGCCCGGCTCATCCGCTGCAGCCCCGCCGACCGACCCTTAGGTTTTGGTGTTTGACGCCAAAGGGGGAGAGGGTTCGAGTATGTAGACTCAGGGGGAGCCAGTTTTAGGGGGAGCTAATTATCTAGTATTAGCTTATTATATACATTTGGAGTTTTATTTGTGTGATACACTATTACTTATGCATTTGTGTGTTTACTTTCATGCATACTATTATATATATGTGATAGTGTTATCTACCTGATTGTGATATATGACATGTGTGCTTTCTACTTTGCATTATTTAAATGTCATATCACTTGTGTTATGCTCATTTGCCCTTGCTTCCGCGTTTATATTCCGATGCAAATAAGCATTGTTATTAGTACTCATGCTTAATTCATATCCTTTGAGTACATTGTGTTGGCTTGGGTCATATAAGCTTGCCTAACACTTTTGTTCTTATTGACAAAAGCTTATACGAACCAAGTCCGTCAAAAACCTCACTCTTTCTCATACTCGAGGTGGTATTGTCATCAATCGCCAAAAAGGGGGAGATTGAAAGCATCTAGGCCCCTAGTTGGATTTCGATGATTAATGTTAATACGAGATTACTATGACTAACGTGTGTTTTGCAGAGGCAATTGAGTTAGGTCATAGTAATGGTGATCGATTGGGCAATCGAGATGGTCATTCCCCTACGATGGAAATCGTTTCGGTTTTCAAAGGATGGACGACAAGGTTAATGATGACTAGTTCTAAGTGTCGATTGGAGTTGGAGAGACACTTAGAGTAGTTTAGGACTTTGTTTTTCCTTTGGCCATACTATTAAGGGGGGTATGAACGGGTAGCTTGACCTAGTTGAGTCTAGTGAGTTAGGTGTGGTGCACACTTGTTAAAACTAGCTCTAGGTAGCTCCTATGAATGCCTAAGATCCTTTGGAGCAAACTTCATTCACATATGATCGAGAGTTGGAAGTGAATGGAGGGTCAAATGCTGACCGGACGCTAGCTCCGGTGTGACCGGACGCTGGCCGCAGGGTCCGGTCAGTTCATATGATCAGAAGACAGCGTTCGGTGTGACCGGACGCTGAATCGGTTAAGTGACCGGACGCTGAGAGGCAGTGTCTGGCCGACTCCAGTAAGGTTCCAGAGAAGGGAATCTTCGACCGGACGTGTCCGGTCAGTACTGACCGGACCCTGAGGGTTCAGCGTCCGGTCGAGTCCAGTAAGCATCCGGTGAGGGCTTCATGCGACCGGACGCGTCCGGTCAGTGGTGACCGGACCCTGCCAGCGTCCGGTCAACACATTTCCACTAGATCGTGGGTTGAACTGACCGGAGCATCCGGTCAACATGATCGGAGCGTCCGGTCACCCCGTAGAAGCTCATAACGGTTCGTTTTTCAGGCTGCCTTATAAATAGAAGCTCCACTCGTGTGTGGAGTCACTTTTGCTCATTCCAACATCTGAGAAACACGTTTGTGAGTGCCAAGAAGAGCAAGGTCCTAGTGAGGTGATTGAGATTTGAGAATCCAAGAGAGTAGCCTCATTAGTGAATCAAGAGTAGTCAAGTGTGCATCCATCTTCTCATTAGGCTTTGCGAGGTCAAGTGAGAGTTTGTGCTTATTACTATTGGTGATCGCCATCACCTAGACGGCTTGGTGGTGATTGAGAGCTTGGTGATCACCCGGCGGAGCTTGTGGGTGACCCAACTCAAGTTGTGAGCGACTTTGGGTGATTCGCCGCGACGGAGTGTCGAAGAATCAACCCGTAGAGAGCACTTGATCCTTGCGCGGATCAAGGGGGAGCTACACCCTTGCATGGGTGCTCCAACGAGGACTAGTGAGGAGTGGCGACTCTCCGATACCTCGGCAAAACATCATCGCGTTCCTCTCTCTCTTTACTTTGAGCATTTACTTTGAGTATTTCATTTGAGCAATTCAATACTTGTCTTTACATTCTTAGAATTGCTTTGCTAGAGTAAGTTTGGAACTTAGGTTGTAAGTCCTTTGTGTGTTAGTTTGATAGAAACACTTTTCTAGGCACAAGGGGTTAATTGGGCTATCCGTAGGATTTGATTATTGCAAGAAAATTTAGAATTAGCCCAATTCACCCCCCCTCTTGGGCATCTTGATCCTTTCACTATCCACACAATAGCTATGACACTACACTAAGTTAGTGTGCTCTCAAAGGCTAACTAAAGAGCCACACTAACCAAACCAACAAGCTCTCACAACTAGCTACACTAAAGAGCTTGATAACTAGTTTGCGGTAATGTAAAGAGAGAGAGCAAGATAATTATACCGCCGTGTCGAGGAGTGAATCAATCAATCACAAGAATCAATATCAACGAAGACCAATCACCTCATAATTAAATGATGAACACAATGATTTTTTACCGAGGTTCACTTGCTTGCCGGCAAGCTACTCCTCGTTGTGGTGATTCACTCACTTAGAGGTTTACGCGCTAATTGGCATCACACGCCAAACCCTCAATAGGGTGCTGCACAACCAACACAAGATGAGGATCACATAAGCCACGAGCAATTCACTAGAGTACCTTTTGGCTCTCCGCCGAGGAAAGGTCAAGAACCCCTCACAATCACCACGATCCGAGCCAGAGACAATCACCAACCTCCGCTCGACGATCCTCGCTGCTCCAAGCCATCTAGGTGGCAGAAACCACCAAGAGTAACAAGCGAATCCTGCAGCGAAACACGAACACCAAGTGCCTCTAGATGCAAACACTCAAGCAATGCACTTGGATTCTCTCCCAATCTCACAAAGATGATGAATCAATGATGGAGATGAGTGGGAGGGCTTTGGCTAAGCTCACAAGGTTGCTATGTCAATGAAAATGACCAAGAGAGTGAGCTTGAGCCGGCCATGGGGCCCCCACGAATAGAGTCGTTGGGCTCCTCACTGCACTGAACACGGGCTGACTGAACATACTGGTCAGATTGACCGGACGCTGGACCTCAGCGTCCGGTCGTGCGATGCATGCTACGTGTCTCCTTTCATCAAATACTGAGCGCCCGATCTGAATGGTCAAGAGATGACTGAACGCGCTGCTGCAATGTGACCGAACATTGGACCTCAGCGTCCGATCGTTTCCGGTAAGCATCCAGAAACAATTTTTCACGACCAGACATGTCCGGTCATGCTCGATCGGACCCACCCAGTGTCCAGTCACTCGGCGTCACCTCTGTGCACTGCCATGTCAGCGGGACCAGACGCAGCCCTCTAGCGTCCGGTCACTAAGTGACCCAGCGTCCGGTCAGAGACTGACGCCAGCGTCTTCACTGCTTCTACTGACCGGACGCGCCGGTCCTTCTGAGACCAGCGTCCGGTCACTTACAGTGACCTCCGTCTTTTTTAGTATAGGGTGCCGGTGGCACCATCGGACTATACGCACTCTATGGGTGGACTCTCCACTGGTGAAGTTCCTAACCCTTGCTCAAATGTGCCAACCACCAAGTGTATCACCTTGTGCACATGTGTTAGCATATTTTCATAAACATTTTCAAGGGTGTTAGCACTCCACTAGATCCTAAATGCATATGCAATGAGTTAGAGCATCTAGTGGCACTTTGATAACCGCATTTTGATATGAGTTTCACCCCTCTTAATAGTATGGCTATCGATCCTAAATGTGATCACACTCACTAAGTGTCTCCATCACCAAAATAAAATGGCTCCTATAATTTATACCTTTGCCTTGAGTCTTTTGTTTTTTCTCTTTCTTCTTTTCAAGTCCAAGCGCTTGATCATCACCATGGCATCACTATCATCATGATCTTCACAATTGCTTCATCACTTGGAGTAGTGCCACCTATCTCATAATCACTTTGATAAACTAGGTTATCACTTAGGGTTTCATCAATTCACCAAAACCAAACTAGAGCTTTCAATCTCTCCCTTTTTGGTAATTGATGACAACCCTTTCATAAAGATATGAATTGAAATTCAATTAAATCCATGTTGCACTCTTAACATCCATTTGATAGAGCTTGATGTTGTGGGCACAAGCATAGGCTATCAAGATTCTAATTGCTTCTAATCTAGCAACCGGGGCATATGTTTCTCCAAAGTCAAGAGTTCAACTTGTGTATAGCCTTGTGCTACCAATCTTGCTTTGTTCCTTACTACTATCCCATCTTGATCTTGCTTGTTTCTAAAGACCCATTTGGTTCTACTTACATTGTGTCCCTTTGGTCTCTCTACCAATTCCCATACTTGATTTCTTGTGAAGTTATTCAATTCTACATGCATAGCATTCACCCAATCAACATCCTTCAAGGCTTTATCTATCTTCTTTGGTTCAATGGATGACACAAATAAGAAATTCTCACAAAATAAAGACAATCTTGATCTTGTTTGTACACCTCTTGAAATATCACCAATGATAGTGTCCAATGGATGATCCCTTGCAACATTGGTTGGTTGGAGGATTGGAGCTTGATTGCTTATATTTACTTGATCATTGGGTTGAGATGATGTACTAGCCACTTGATCTTGTTCATTATCATGAGAGTCACTTGTGCTAGCTTGATTTGTATCATCTTGCATATTTGAGTTAGAGAGCACTTGTACTTGTTCATCTTCATCATCATTCACTTGCCTAGGCCTCAATTCACCAATATCCATGTTCTTCATGGCATTTGAAAGTTGAATGCCTCTAACATCTTTTAAGTTCTCATTCTCTACTTGTGAACCCTTGATTTCATCAAATTCAACATCATGAACTTCCTCAAGAGTACCACTATCTAAATTCCAAACTCTATATGCTTTGCTTGTAGTGGAATAACCAAGTAGGAATCCTTCATCACATTTCTTGTCAAACTTGCCCAATCTAGTGCCTTTCTTCAAAATATAACATTTGCAACCAAAGATCCAAAAATATGCAATGTTGGGCTTTCTACCATTCAAGAGCTCATATGGTGTCTTCTCTTTCAATAGGTGACAATAGAGACGGTTGCTACAATAGCAAGCCATGTTGATAGCTTCGGCCCAAAAAGATTGACTCACATTATACTCACTAAGCATAGACCTTGCCATATCAATAAGTGTTCTATTCTTTCTCTCAACAAGACCATTTGATTGTGGAGTGTACTTGGCTGAGAATTGATGTATAATTCCAAATTCATCACATAACTCATCAATTCTAGTGTTCTTGAACTCACTACCATTGTCACTTCTAACTCTCTTGATGGTTGTTTCAAACTCATTGTGAATGCCCTTGACAGATGATTTAAATGTTGCAAACACATCACTTTTGTCCACTAGAAAAAACACTCATGTGTATCTAGTATAATCATCCACTATCACAAAGCCATATTTATTTCCACCAATGCTAGTGTATTGTGTTGGCCCAAACAAGTCCATATGCAATAACTCAAATGCTTTACTAGTGCTCATCATGCTTTTCTTAGGATGGGTGTTTCCAACTTGTTTTTTGGCTTGACAAGAGCTACAAAGCTTATCTTTTTCAAACACAACATCTTTCAAGCCTCTAACCAAGTCATGCTTAACCAATCTATTCAATTATTTCATTTCAATATGACCAAGCCTTCTATGCCATAACCAACCCATGCTAGACTTAGTAAACAAGCATGTAGATAATTTAGCTTCACTAGCATTGAAATAAACCAAGTATAGATTCTCATATCTAAATCCTTTGAAGATCAAATTTGAGCCATCTACACTTATGATCTCTACATCATCTACCCCAAATATGCATTTGAATCCAAGATCACACAATTGAGCTACGGATAGCAAATTGAAGTTCAAGCTCTCTACTAGCAACACATTGGAAATGCTCATGTCATTGGATATTGCAATCTTACCAAGCCCTTTGACCTTGCCTTTGCCATTATCGCCAAATGTAATACTATCATAACCATCATTGCCATTAGTGTTGATTGAGTTGAACATTCTTGCATCACTGGTCATGTGTTGAGTGCACCCACTATCAAAAACCCAATGCATTCCTCTGGCTTTGTAATTAACCTATAAAAGAAGATCAATTCTTTTTAGGTACCCAAACTTGCTTGGGTCCTTGGAGGTTAGTCACTAAGCTCTTTGGTACCCAAATGGCTTTCTTCTTTGAGCCCATCCATGGTTTACCAATGAACTTAGCCTTTACACCATTTGCACCCTTTGTAAGCATATAAAAAGAATCAAGCTTAATTGAAGATACATTAGCATTTTTGCTCTTATTCTTGCATTCATGCTCTTTATGACCAACTTGCTTGTAACTAGTGCAAAATCGACTATTGTTCTTCACAAAACTAGTCTTGTGAGGAGCAAAGGCCGCCTTGCCTTTCTTGTGGGTATAGCCCAATCCCTCTTTGTAGAGAGAAGCTCTTTGGCTACCCAAGCACATAAGCAAGCGGTCCTCACCACCATAGGCCTTAGCCAAGGTGTGAGTGAGCTTATTGACCTCCTTCTTAAGGTTCTCATTCTCAACCATTAGTGAGGCATCACAAGTGAAACCATCACTACTAGATGAGGTGGAAGTAGAAGTACTACAAGAAGGGTTAGTGGGCGCAACAATGATAGGCATAGACAATGATTCATCAATTATATCACAAGTTAAGCCTACATTACAAGTTTCAACATGCTTCTTTTTATTTTGCTCATCAAGCAAAGAGGAATGAGCCTTTTCAAGTGTTTTGTGAGCCTTGCCAAGCTTCTCATGGGCTTCCTCTAGCCTCTCATGAGATGCATTAAGCTCATCAAAGGCTTGCTTAAGGGCTTTTAGTTCCTTACACAAGCTTTTGCATTCCCTTCTCTTGATGTCAAAGTGTTCTTTAGCATCTTCTAGCATGTCAAATAGTTCTTCCTTAGTAGGTTCATCATCATCACTATCACTATCATTTTCATTTTCATTATCATGTTCCTCATCACTTTCATCATCACAAATTTGTACCTTAGTGGCCTTAGCCATGAAGCATGATGGAGTGTCAAAGAGAGAAGGCTTCTCATTGATAGCAATGCTTGCAAGTGCCTTCTTCTTGGTGATCTTGTCATCATTCACTATCATCATCATCACTTGAGGAAGCATCACTATCCCAAGTGACCACATATGAACCACCCTTCTTCTTCTTGAAGGTCATCTTGTCCTTCTTATCTTTCTTTTCCTTCCTATCCTTCTTCTTGTTCTTCTTGTTGTCATCATCATTGTCGCTATTGTATGGACATTGAGCAACAAGATGATCTTTGCTTCCACATTTGAAGCACCTTCTTGACTCTTCCTTGTTCTTAGATGAAGATTTCTTTCTTCTAGCATGGTACCCTTTCTTCATCATGAATTTGCCAAATTTCTTGACAAAGAGAGCCATCTCATCATCATCATCATCATCATCCCATGAAACATCATCTTCACTTGATGTTTCTTGCTTTGCCTTGCCCTTGAATTATGTGGCCTTGAATGCCACACTCTTCTTCTTCTCATCCTTCTTCTCATCTTTCTTCTCCTTCTTTTCTTCCTTCTCATCATCATCTCTATATGTATCATCGGTCATTATATCTCCCAACACTTGGTTTTGTGTCATGGTGTCCAAACCACTCCTCACTAGGATAGTGACCAATGTGCCAAATCTTGAAGGCAAACATCTCAAGAACTTGTGGGAGAAGTCCTTATCCTTCACCTCTTCTCCAAGTGCTTTGAGATCATTGACAAGCACTTGAAGCCTATGGAACATCTCCGGCACACTCTCATCCTCCTTCATCTTGAAGCTTGCAAACTTCTCTTTGAGAATGTATGCCTTTGCACCCTTCATGGCTTGAGTGCCCTCAAATGATTCTTCCAACTTCTTCCAAGCCTCATGAGCCATCTCAATATTCTTGATTTGCTCAAATGTTCTCTCATCAATTGCATCATGAATGGCACTTAGAGCAATGTCATTGTTTTGGAGAAGCACTTCTTCGGCCACGGTGGGATTCTCTGAATCACTAATCTCAATTTTAGTTTCTACCACCTTCCACACTTTTCTATTGATTGACTTGATATGTGTGGTCATCTTTGATTTCCAATACGGATAATTTGTGCCATCAAATTAGGGTGGCTTCTTGGTGTTGTTGATTTGAGCCATTTTTACACCGAATGTTGTTAAGCCTCAAATCACGGTGACCTCAGCTCTGATACCACTTGAAAGGTCCTAATGGCTAGAGAGGGGGTGAATAGCCTATTTAAAAGTTTCTACAACAACACTTAACAAACCGGTTAGACAATTATGAGGCAAAGCGAGTGTTGCACTAGCCTACTAAAAATGCAAGCCACCTACCACAATTCTAGTTTATATAAATTATATCCACACAATAGCTATGATACTACACTAAGTTAGTGTGCTCTCAAAGGCTAACTAAAGAGCCACACTAACCAAACCAGCAAGCTCTCACAACTAGCTACACTAAAGAGCTTGATAACTAGTTTACGGTAATGTAAAGAGTGAGAGCAAGATAGTTATACCACCGTGTCGAGGAGTGAACCAATCAATCACAAGAATCAATATCAACGAAGACCAATCACCTCATAATCAAATGATAAACACAATGATTTTTTACCGAGGTTCACTTGCTTGCCGGCAAGCTACTCCTCGTTGTGGCGATTCACTCACTTGGAGGTTCACATGCTAATTGGCATCACACGCCAAACCCTCAATAGGGTGCCGCACAACCAACACAAGATGAGGATCACATAAGTCACGAGCAATTCACTAGAGTACCTTTTGGCTCTCCACCGGAGAAAGGTCAAGAACCCCTCACAATCACCACGATCGGAGCCAGAGACAATCACCAACCTCCACTCGACGATCCTCGCGGCTCCAAGCCGTCTAGTGGCGGCAACCACCAAGAGTAACAAGCAAATCCCACAGTGAAACACGAACACCAAGTGTCTCTAGATGCAAACACTCAAGCAATGCACTTGGATTCTCTCCCAATCTCACAAAGATGATGAATCAATGAGTGGGAGGGCTTTGGCTAAGCTCACAAGGTTGCTATGTCTATGCAAATGGCCAAGAGAGTGAGCTTGAGCTGGCCATGGGGCTTAAATAGACAGCCCCCATGAATAGAGCCGTTGGGCTCCTCACTGCACTGAACATGAGCTGACCGAACGTACCGGTCAGATTGACCGGACCCTGGACCTCAGCGTCCGGTCGCGCGATGCATGCCACGTGTCTCCTTTCATCAAATACTGAGCACTCGATCCCAATGATCAAGAGATGACCGGACGCGCTGCTGCAATGTGATCGAACGTTGGACCTCAGTGTCTGGTCGTTTCCAATAAGCATCTAGAAATGATTTTTCATGACCAGACGCGTCCGGTCATGCTCGACCGGACCCACCCAGCGTCCGATCACTTGGCGTCACCTCTGTGCACTGCCATGTCAGCGGGACCGGACGCAGCCCTCCAGCGTTCGGTCACTAAGTGACCCAGCGTCCGGTCAGAGACTGACCTAGCATCTTCGCTGCTTCTACTGACCGAACGCGCCGGTCCTTCTGAGACCAGCTTCTGATCACTTACAGTGACCTCCATCTTTTTCTGTATAGGGCACCGGTGGCACCATCGGACTGTACGCACTCTATGGGCGGACACTCCACCGATGAAGTTCCTAACCCTTGCTCAAATGAGCCAACCACCAAGTGTATCACCTTGTGCACATGTGTTAGCATATTTTCGTAAACATTTTCAAGGGTGTTAGCACTCCACTAGATCCTAAATGCATATGCAATGAGTTAGATCATCTAGTGGCACTTTGATAACCGCATTTCGATATGAGTTTCACGCCTCTTAATAGTATGGCTATCGATCATAAATGTGATCACACTCACTAAGTGTCTCTATCACTAAAACAAAATGGCTCCTACAATTTATACCTTTGCCTTGAGCCTTTTGTTTTTCTCTTTCTTCTTTTCAAGTCCAAGCGCTTGATCATCACTATGGCATCACTATCATCATGATCTTCACAATTGCTTCATCACTTGGAGTAGTGCCACCTATCTCATAATCACTTTGATAAACTAGGTTATCACTTAGGGTTTCATCAATTCACCAAAACCAAACTAGAGCTTTCAATCTCCCCCTTTTTGGTAATTGATGACAACCCTTTCACAAAGATATAAATTGAAATTCAATTAAATCCATGTTGCTTGCGCAAGCATATTTACTATGTGTAAAAGGATATGGACAAGTTTTATGAACTCCAAATGGTAGCAATTGCTCCCCCTACATATGTGCTAAGAGTTTGGATTGAAGCTTGCACATATGCTGAGATAGGAAATATAGGAGACAATGTCTACCAAATGATGCTAAGGTATAAAAGATAGACCTTTGAAGCATGATACCAATCGGAGTGAACCATTATACCATCCTTAGCACAATGGTTAGCTCGATACCACTTGGAAACACTTGGAAATGAAATCACTAGATAAACTTATGCATGCTAGATTTTCATTTCGTCATTCAAACCTACAACTAGCATACACCACACAAGCATGCATATTTAAATTTAAAACTTATGCCTTGCAAGCAAACATATGAAATGCACATTCAAATGCACCATACAAGTTCATGAGCTTGCTCCCCCTACTTGTGTGCTCAAAATTTTAATTGATCCCTTTCCTTTGTCATATCTCTCCCCCTATGTCATTCTCTCCCTTTGTTGTCTTTTCACCATCTTAGTACACTAATATCTTTTGTTTTTCTCCCATGTACTAATATCACTAATATCTTTATTTTTCTCCCCCTTTGTCATCAATGACCACAAATGCATATGCAATGAGTTAGAGCATCTAGTGGCACTTTGATAACCGCATTTCGATACGAGTTTCACCCCTCTTAATAGTACGACTATCGATCCTAAATGTGATCACACTCACTAAGTGTCTCGATCACCAAAACAAAATGGCTCCTACAATTTATACCTTTGCCTTGAGCCTTTTGTTTTTCTCTTTCTTCTTTTCAAGTCCAAGCGCTTGATCATCACCATGGCATCACCATCATCATGATCTTCACAATTGCTTCATCACTTGGAGTAGTGCCACCTATCTCATAATCACTTTGATAAACTAGGTTATCACTTAGGGTTTCATCAATTCACCAAAACCAAACTAGAGCTTTCACCATTGCATGCTTTGTACAAGTCCTCAAAATGTAATATGTGTCATCCTTGCAGGGTGTCTAGGAGGAAAAGGTTCGGCGGCAACAACTGGCTTGTCAAGAATGAAAAGTACATGCAATAGTGGGAAGCTAGATAGAGGGTGGAACCGGATAGTGGGGCTCGGTCTTTGTCCAGCGAGTACCATGAGTACCTAGCGTGGCTTCTCAGGTCCACCAGAATTAGTGTGCATCCACCGTTGTCCAGCATTCCAATAGATGAAGAAGGGAGTGACGATGACGACCCCTATGATGTCATGACCAGGACGAGCGTGCAGCCGGAGAGAGCGCCACTTGAGAACTACATGGTAAGCATTTCATTTCAACTATGCCTTCACATAGCTTCACTTGAAAAGTACGTGGTAATGATGATTATGCATGTACTCTAGGCAAATCAGCTAGCTCACCTTTCCAATGAGGCCGGAGTTTACCTTGGACGTGTAGGAGGGATCGAGAATTCATACCTTGAAGAATTTGCCAAGGTAATACCCCTATGCCTATGTATTTTTCTACTCACCCGGAACGATATGTAACCACTTCTCATTTCACATGGCCATGGTTGCAGAAGGTGTTGACATCCTATCGACGGATGGCTCGCAAGTTGAGTTGCATGTGAGTCGAAGATGTACAAGTGCCAGCTCTCGGATCCCACCAAGGACGACAAACCCGTACAAGCCAAAGGGCGGCGATTGACAGAGCGGAGAGCTCCCGTGCAAGAAGTAGGGATGAGAAAGATGACGACGATGGAGGTGATGATGACATCCATGATCCAACTTATGAGCAAGACGAGCTGACGGGTTCCCAACTTGCTGATGCTCCTCAGTGTACACAAACTCAGGTGCCTATGTCATCATCAAGTACTACATGATTTCTGATGGTCCTCTAGCGATACAAACTCCATATGTTGTATATGTTTTGTGTAGAGTTCGTCCCAACGCCCGCGACGAGGTGAAGGAGGAAACGTGCGACGACGTGCCCGTGACCGCTCCGACGTCGGCACTCCTAATCTCCAACCGACAAATCCAGGCCGCCTGCGTCGTCCTCACGAGCCCTTGACACCTAACCCTTAATCTCAAGCATGCTTTGTGAACTATGTGCTTCTTTTGTTGCCTATGTTGGTCATGGTACAATTATGTCGCCTATGTGCTCATTTGGTGGACTATGTTCGTCGTGTGGACTGTGTGAACTATGTGGACTTTGTCGATGACTTGTGAACTATGTGGACTTTGAGAACTAAGTTCGTCGTGTATGAACTATGTGGACTTGATGTTATATGGTATGTTGGTCATGTATTATTTGTCAACTTATGACCCATGTTGGGCATCTATAAACTGTTACTATGTATGAAGTGTTAATTGTTTTTGTGTCTTAAAAAGTGTGGAAGAATGGGGGAAAATTGTTTCCAGGCTGGCGCGGCAGCCATGACGGAGCACTGTGCAAATAACTGTCGCGCCAGGTTGAGCGGCGCGACAAGCCTGCCGCGCCGGAGTCGATGGCGTGACAAGGCTGTCGCGCCAGGCGTGGTGGCGTGACGAGGAGACACCCCAGGCAAAACCAAACTGGGAACGGAGTCTCATCGGCGCGACACTGTCATGCCAGTCTCACCGTCGCGACGCTGTGACGCCACCGACGGTGAATTTTGCTCCATATAGTTTACTCAAGAATCTTTTATGACTATGGTATGGCTCTAGCAGTGTTTTTCTTTTGTGACGTTATTTTCTAAAGGAACTTTCAGCTAGCCACTTCACCTAGGAGAATTGCTAATGTTTGAAAGAAGAGTTAATTACATTCATATCATCAGAACAAGTTTGAATAATATATCACTATGAAGATAAAAATAATAATAATCCAGGTTTTCGGCTATATATGAACCACGCCACTCTATGTGATGCCCTTTGAAACTAATTTCGAATCCCGTATTTCCTCATGGACTAGCTACCCCTAGCTAGCATTAGGCCATCACTGTACTTCTTACGTGACCATACATAATTTGCCTATACGTAACAGCACACGTATGGATGGAAGTGGAACTATACGTGATTTTGCCTAATGACCTGCTGCGACGAAACGAAGCCTTGATTGCGTGTGACGTGCAGGCCCAGAGCTCTCATCAATCAATCAATTGCTCAAAGCGCACCGACGAGCCCTGGCCGGCTTGTCACGACTCGTGCAGCCGTCGGAATCACTGGCAGAGAAACTACTTTTGATTCACTTTAAAATTTAGCTTTAGATTCGGTATTTTTTTTTTGCCCGGGATTAGAGAAATCTTTAGTCCCAGTTGATAGCTTCAATCGGAATTAAAGGACCCTGCCCAACGGCTACTGCGACATGCTTTTGTTGCAGGGGACTTTTAGTCCCGGTTAAAGCTACCAACCGAGACTAAAGGTTAACTTTTACTCCCGATTGGTCCCACCAACCGGGAGTAAAAGTCTACTCCCGGCTGGAGGCTCCGTCCAGGACTAGAAAGGGACCTTTAGTCCCGGTTGGTGTCTCCAACCAGGACTAAAGGTCCCCTCCTATATACCCCTTCTTTCTCCTCGAGCCCGAGCCACTTCGACATCAGTGTTCTTGCTTCATCACCGGCCTCTCTTCTTTCTCATCGCCGGTAATCACAAGATTTCTTCGATTCCTCCATCGATTCTTCGGTTCTAAAGGTTACTAACTTTATACTCTCATGTTTTATCAGTAGCATATCTTATTTTGTGGACTAGATATATGTGATTTTTTATGGTGGATGTTTTTTATTTGTAAGCCATTTAAGCTCAAAATCACTTTAAAGTTTACATATTTGGATGAAGGAAGGTTAAAGTAGTTATTCAAAACTGGTATTCAGTTTTATTTTTAGCATGCATAGCACACTTCATGGTTTAGAAATATAGAGAATTTAGATTTTTTTTTAATTTTATTTGTTTATAAAATGAGAAATTTATATTATATTAAAAATGAGTATAGAGAGTAGATGGCGACTGCTTCTGGGTCATCGGCCTCTCATCGGGTTCCAAAGCGACTGAGGCTGGACTTCCCTCTCATTGCATGCGGCAAGTGTGAGGAGAAGATTGTAATGGAGTACCGGGTGAGGAAGGAGTGTCCCAACAAGGGCCGTATCTTCTACAAGTGTCCGGATCGCAATATGAGTTATTTTGTCGCATTTGATGATTATGGTTAATTTATACTTATTTTCATGATGATTGTGATTAAAGTTCTAATTTTTTGTTTTAATTTTAGTGGGATGACACTGGATGTTCAGGCTGGTACTGGGAGGAAGAGTATGTTGAACACGTGCAAAACTCTCTTGCACAGGCGGCTACGGCGGTTGATGAGGCAGTGATCCTGCGGAAGAAGCCCATAGATGTTGAACAAATGCATGATCTGTCTGTTTTAGTTGGAATTGGTCGCGAAATCCTTATGCTGCTGAAGTGCATTTTAGCTTTAGTTTTTTAGTGGTAGTTGAGATTGTCTACATTGTAGCGAGACTTTCATAAATTAATACCTTGTGTGGTGGCATGCATGTCATATAATTAACTAATTATGTTCTAGGTTTTAATATGGTATGTATGTCGTGTAATGTAGATAAGCCGTCATTGGATGTACAATGCTGATCGCCGCTCCCAAGAGTTCATTGAGGGCGTGCATTCTTTCTTATGTGTGGCCGAGGCAAACAAACGCGACGGTTTCATGTGCTGTCCATGTGCCATATGTAAGAATTTGAAGGAATATGCTAGCTCAAAGAGTCTTTATTCACACTTGTTGAAGTCGGGTTTCATGCCAAACTATATTTATTGGACGAAGCACGGAAAAACCAGGGTTGTAATGGAAGAAGGTGAAGAAGAACAATAGGACGATGATGACATAATTGCTGAATATGGTGCCTTCAATGATACTACAATGGGGGAAGTTGAAGAAGAGGTAGGGGCAGAAGATGAGCCCGCTGATGATCTTGGTCAGGCCATTCGTGACGTACAAAGAGAATGCGAAAGTGAAAAGGAGAAGATCAAGTTCGAGCGCATGCTAGAGGATCACAAGAAATTGCTATACCCAACTTGTGATGCGGGGCAGAAAAACTTGGGTACCACACTGGAATTGCTGCAATGGGAGGCAAAGAATGGTGTATCTGACAAGGGATTTGGGGAGTTACTGAAAATCCAAAAGAATAAGCTTTCGAAGGATAACAAATTGCCCGCCACTACGTACGAAGCAAAACAGGTAGTCTGCCCTTTGGAATTAGAAATCCAGAAGACACATGCATGTCCTAATGACTGCATCCTCTACCGTGGCGAGGAGTACGAGAAGTTAGATGCATGCCCGGTATGTCATGCATCACGGTATAAGATCAGGCGAGATGAACCTGGTGATGTTGAGGGCGAACGTCCCACGAAGAAAATCCCTGCCAAGATTATGTGGTATGCTCCTATAATACCAAGCTTGAAACATCTGTTTAGAAACAAAGACCATGCAAAGTTGTTGCGATAGCACAAAGAAGACCGTAAGGTAGACAATATGTTGAGACACCCTGCTAATGGGTCCCAGTGGAGAGCAATCGATAGAGAATTCCTGGAGTTTGCAAATAACGCAAGAAACTTAAGGTTTGCTTTAAGTACGGATGGTATGAATCCTTTCAGGGAGCAGAGCAGTAGTCATAGCACTTGGCCTATTACTCTATGTATCTACAACCTTCCTCTCTGGTTATGCATGAAGCGTAAGTTTATTATGATGTCAGTGCTCATCCAAGGCCCAAGGCAACCTGGCAACGACATCGATGTGTACCTGAGGCCACTAGTTGAAGAACTTCTACTTTTGTGGAACCGACCAGGTGTACGTGTGTGGGATAAGCACAAACAGGAGCAGTTTGACCTACGAGTATTGTTGTTCGTAACAATCAATGATTGGCCTGCTCTAAGTAATCTTTTAGGACAATCAAACAAGGAAACTTTCAGCGACTAGTTGTGAAAAAAATGTCAGGGTGATGAGAGTATTGATGAGCAACTGTATTTGTTGGCTAGGCAGCCATCGTGGTATATCCTCACATACAAAGGGTACGAGATAAATGAGAATACATTTTACACAGTAGCCCAAGATAAAAGGAGCACCAACCAAAACAGTGGGGTCTGCATAGATGCCACCGACCCTAATGGAAATAAGCAAACATATTATGGTCGCATAGAGGAGATATGGGAACTAAACTATGCACCTACTTTTAAGGTACCTTTGTTCAAGTGCCAATGGGTAAAGGCGACTAGAGGCGGGGTAGCAGTCGATAACCAGTATAGAATGACAACCGTGGACCTCAATAATATTGGGTACAAAGATGAACCGTTCGTCCTTGCCAAGGATGTGAATCAGGTGTTCTATGTCAAGGACATGTCTACAAAACCAAAGAGAGGGAAAAACAACAACGACCTAATCAATGAGCCAAAGCGCCACATAGTTCTTTCAGGAAAAAGAAACATCGTCGGAATTGAAGACAAGTCAGACATATCAGAAGATTATGAAAAGGATGACCGAATTCCACCCTTCATAGTGAACAAAGACCCAAGCATCCAGCTAAATGATGAGGACACTCCATGGTTACGGCGTGATCATAACCAAGGGATATACATTAAGAAGAAGTTCACTACTGTGCCCGCTTGATATATATAGTGATGTTTAATAGTGTGTATTAGAGGTATTATGTAATAATTATGAATTCAGAGATGTTTATTAGGTGTTTCCTTTTTTCTATGTTCAGATTAAATTTGTGTTTGATGGTGGGATTTTCATGTCGCTTTTGGACAATGAGTGATGAAAAAAATGAAAAGATTTACGTTAAAATGATGTGAAAACAAATTTCCAATCGAAGACAAAAGTTTTAATGATTTAAATTAAACACTACATTTTTGCATTAACGAAATAGTAATTATTAATGACATTATGTTTCAATATTTATAAGAAAAAACAAAAAACTTTAGGTCACACAATTTTCCTGTGTGCAATAAAGCAAAAGTAAATCCATATTCTTTTAAAACAATTTTATGCCTTGTATTTAATTTATTGTGCAATTAATAAGACTTTAACATTATATAGAAAGAAATATATAAAAAACAAATGAAGCTTGAAACGGGCGAGAAGTGAAACTGCAGCCCAACTTTAGTCCCGGGTAGATCTACCACCCGGGACTAAAGGTGAGCTGCATTTTTTGCGTCCTACCAAAATACACCTTTAGTTCTGGCTCGTAATACCAGCCGGGACTAAAGGTTACCTTTAGTCCCGGCTGACGAGCTGGGACTAAAGGTAATACTTTTAGTCCCGAGCGTTTACAGGAGCCGGGACTAAAGGTCCCTCCCTATATAAGGCGGTCGTTTCTTCTTCCTCCTCACTCTTCGTCTTCGTTGCCCATCGCCACTGCCACTGCCGCCGCTACCGCCCTCGTCACCTTCCCCGCACCTGAGCCCGACGCCGCACCTTCCCCGCACCTTCCCCGGGCCCGAGCCCAACACCGCAGTGGAGGAGCCGCCCGAGCTGACTCACCGCCGAGGATGAGGAGCCCCGGAGCCAGCGGCGAGACCCCCTCCCATCCCACGGGTCTCATCTTCCCTGAGACCGGCGGACCCGAGTCTAGCGCCGCCGCTGAGGAGCAGAGCACGTCTGCGTTGATCCGGACCCTAAGTTGGGCTAGCCTACCCCGGATACCCATTGGTAGGTTTGCAGGCCGCTCACTGGTAGCTCTAGCTCCGGCTTGTGGCGCGGTCCAGGCTTGTGTGGGTGCGTGCTGCGATGGTTCGGCGTGATCACCATATCTGTGCAGGCCGCGCACGTGGCTGTGGCGATGTCCGGCGCGGCGCGGGTACCTATTGGCACCCTAGGGCCGAAGCGCGTTCAAGATGTGTGCCGGCCGGCCGTGTGTGTGTGAGCACGGCGAGGCTGGTGATTTCAGTAGGCTGCTTCACCACTTCCTCTCAAAACAAGACTTGTTTCTTGTTTTCCAAATTTCCCGACATACTGCTGTAGTCCCAAAAACATGAACTTTGTTAGAGTTTGAGGCAGTGATCGTGAGACCATTACAAATATACAGATTTATTAACAGTAGGACTTGTTACTTTTCTTTAGCTACCAACCAACACTATCTTTGTCATCAAAGAATTTGAGTTGAGCCTTCTACTTTTTGTTGATTGGGAACGGGTTCACAAAGATTAATTATTATTGTGTGCAAAATAAAAATGTCACCATTTTCTTCAAATGCAACTTGTTAGGGCGCCTTTGGTAAACTACGCGAGCAGCTTCATGTTAGCCCCCCACCGCTCTGCTTCGCCGAAGAAGTTCCGAGTCTCTCTAAGAGGAGCCAGGAGAGAGAGAGGAGCTGAAAATAGTAGATTCGTGTGACTCCCTCTTGATCCCATGGGCTTGACACGACGTCCTCCTACCTCGCCCATTTTCTAAAAACACACGGATCACACGTTAAGATAACAATACTGTAAGACATTAAACTGATATTTAATCCAAAAAAGCAAATTTATACTATTTGTATACCGAATCATGGGTCAATTTTTATGCTACTATTTAATTAATTTTAAGCACATGACTCGATCCATTTTATAGATATATGGTTTTTATTTTTTGTAGACATATCTAGTGGTGTAAAAGCTAGATGGTTGCCTCGAGAGACAATATGGATGAAGAAATGATGGATATTATCAACACCGGCACTCAATTTGCCGATGGTGACCAGCAGGATGTAGATGACGGGAGTCAATACCTAGCTCTTGAAAATAATCAAGAAAATATTGTGCAAGAAAATACTGGCGAGGTATATATATATATATATATATATATATTTGACTATTATATATATATATATTTGAATATCTATCATCTATTATGTGTACACATGATATTTATTTATTCTTTTTTTATACGTAGCCCTCTGGATCGACGACCATAACGGCGAAAAGC